>NC_048416.1:12144874-12187824 GCF_013103735.1 Etheostoma cragini | reverse complement strand
AAATTAAGTGTTAACGAGCAGTTGGACAGGTGTACCTAATAAAGTGGCCGGTGAGTGTATATATATATATATATATGTATATATATAAAGTCTGGGGGTGGGTGGTAAACTAAAAAAGGAGCGTCAATGAGCTCATTCATTAGGTCATCTGAAAACGATGACGAGCATTTTGAAATTAATTCTGATGCTTACACGCAGTAAGATAAGAGTTGAGTTTCCCTCTTCAGGCTCTTACTACTCCTAACAACCATGATCTCTGTTCTCCATCAACTGTAGAAACAATTGAGCCATCCAGTCAATTGATTATGGAAAGCAGAAATGTAAGCTGTGTGTCATCATCTGCATAACAATTAGAGACAGATGCCATACTTCCTAATGTCAAAGTAAAAAACAAATATATGTACCAGTTAAGGATTTATTAACAGTCACTTTATCCATTTATTTATTTATTCTCTGTAATCTACTACAGAAAACATGGCGGAAAGTATCGGTGGGGCTATTTAAGCCCAGCACCATGGGGGTCGGGCGGTTGGAGCTCTCGACTGTACCTGATAACAACGCTGCTGCTGACTGGAAGAAAGTCGGTCGGTATAAAACACCTGAAAGAAAAGTGGTGCGTTTAAGTGACTGCCTCAGTGTCATCCCTGCGCCAAAGGAGTCTTGCCCTTCTGGGTGCACCGCCTTCTACTTGCACACCATTCAGTGCACCTACACCCTGGCCTCCACGTCAAGCCAGGACTGGCTAAGTGCCCTCTGTCTTCTGGCCTTCCAGGTATTTCACAACTCTCCTCATGACCAGTGCGCCTTCCCACTTTTTCTTTTTTTATATCAGGAGAAGGGTTATAATTTGGGAAAGGTGGTGATAAGCATTACCCGCAATCCGAGATAGAGAGATAGCACAATGAGGAAGTTAATACAATATCTGTAACTTCTGTCTCTTCACTTCTCTAATTTCTTTGCTTGCACAAGCTATGTTGTTTCTTGCGTCTTACCTTTTTGAAGTCATAAAACAGTGATAAGAGGTTGGTTTACACTCCATGTAATGTTTTACCATGCCACTGTGTTTACAGAAGGATCCTGGGGAATCAGACAAAGGGGCTTTCGAGAGAGGAAATGGCTTGGCCATGGAGGACAATGAACTTTACTCATCTTGGAAAACCGCCGGTAATGCTCGTCAGTGTGCAGGCGCCAGCTGATCAGTCAACAAACAATCAAAAATAACATTCGGTTTAGTGAGTGTCAGCTGAAGTGGTTCTCATCAGAAATCAGCATAAACTGTATTCTTCTCTCCTATTGGGATGAATTTTAAGGATTATTTCCATAGTTTTTCCCATCTTTCCTATAAGTATTTACTATGTAGCATGCAGACCAAGTTGGCCGTTTTGATCTGGGAACATGCTACCATTGCTAAAAGGGAACTTATTAAAATTGTTTTATTGGGGAAGAGTGGGTCTTTTAGCTAACGGTAGAAAATAAATTAAAGAAACCAAAGTTATCCTTTAACAAGGTTGTAAGAGTAAATTGGCAAATGTATCATAATAAAGGTAAAAGACCATGAAGAAGCTAGCAGTGTGGTTTAAATGTCATGGCAATGTAATCATAAATTCAAGACTTCAGCGGAAACAATGAATATGGGTGAGCAGGAGCTTAAGCCACTAATTTATTCAAACATGAACAACAGAATACAATAGCGTCAGCAAACTCTGGTTTACACACATTTATTTCTTTTTATTTCCTAATGGACTCTTACACTTCTCCTAAAACAAAATCCAGGCAGTCCAGTCCCACAGAGAGAATAGTAATATGCAAGCAAGTTCATCTCAGCCTTTTTCTGTATGAAAATATATTTGCTGTATTCCCTTTGCGGATATATTGCTGCACATACCTTGTATGGATAATCCAGTACTTTCCTGTGTAGTCATGCTGCACTAACTTGTGTGCTGTGATGTTTTTAGTGACCAATATTTAAATGTCTTCTCATGTTTAGATCTGGCCCTTCCTCCAAACCAGTACCCAGTGATTGTCCAGAGCACAGAGGCATCCAGGAGGTGCAAATTGTCTGGCGAGTATCTGATCTCTCCAGAGAAAGAGGCTGTGCTACTGCTGGCCATCAGTACTGGTCACATATTCTATCGCTGGCCGTATAGGCACTTACGCAAGTTTGGACAGGTTGAGGTAAAGTCCCTATGAATTTCCCTCTATTGGAATCATAGAATTCCAACTGCATCCCCATACTTATGATACACCTGACATTCTGCTTATATCCGTCACATTACTTTGAAGGTTATAATGTTTTCTATGGTTGACAGCTGGTTAGCTTAGCATAGCACACAGACTCGAAACGGGAGAAACAGCCTAGCTCTGTCCAACACGAATACTGAATTGTAACACGCACCACTATCATGTCTGTGCTAACTATTCGTGGGAGCCACCTGCCCATTAGCTATGTTTAGCTTAGCACAACGACTGTGAACGTGGGGGAAACATGCTTCACCTACCAGCACCCCTAAAGATCACTAATTAACACGTTACATGTTGTTTGTTTATTCTGTACTAAAACTAAAGTGTAAAAATGACACGTTACAGGTTAACTTTTAGATGGACCACAGCTAGCTGTTCCCCCCTGTTTACAGTCTTTGTGCTAAACTAAGCTAACCTAATGGATAGGTGGCTCCAGCTAATGGTTATCCCAGACATAATAGTGGTGCATGTAACACTTCAGTTTTTTTTGCAGTGCTGGTTGGTTGATTTTTTTACCCTTTGGACAGAACTAGGCTAGCGGTTTCTCCGGTTCCAGTCTTTGTGCTGAAGCTAAGCTAATTTGCTGCTGGCTGTAGCTTCATATGTGTTATCAAAAATTCTCATCTAGCTCTCAGAAAGAAAGCAAGTATAGATATTAGATACAATACATTTCCAAAAATGTCAAACTATTCCTTTAAGATGTGTGTTGATGCGTGTGATTGCAGGGTGGGTTCAGCATTGTAGCAGGCCATCGCTGTGAGTCAGGAGAAGGATTGTTCATCTTCCTGTCCAAACATGGTCTCCAGATCTTCCAGACTATATCAAAGCAGTGCTCTGTGGAGAGGAGCTCCCCTGGCAAGCCGCTGAGTCTCCATAGAAGATCATTATCTGACCTGTCTCCTGTTATTCTCCCATCCACAACCAACTGGCCCTCTGGCGCCCCTATCTACAGTTCTGCTGTTTCTGATGACATAGAGGACGAGTCTGACAATCACTACTCTACTATTAATGACACCCCTGAACGAAAATTAAAGCGGCTATCTCTTGTCGAAACGTACCTCTTTAAAAGCAAGGAGGATGTGGGAGAGGAAGATGAGGATGAACGCTGTCATTCCCTGGATGCTGTAAAGATGGACAATATCATTGACGACAACATTTATTGCAACCTAAGAAGAGCCAAGCCTCCTGTGATCAAATACAATGATCTCAAAACTGAGATGGACTCAGAGGACATCTATTCGGAAGTGAACATAAATAATTCTTCCTTAAATCCTCAGCTGCATCTCTTCTCGCCACCCCTGCCTCCGCTTGTTTCCCAGGATCCTCCCTCCACCCTTCCCCAGTCTGTTCCCCTCGCCCAACTCAAGCCCCGATACCAGCGTCAGCCCCCTGCTATTAACTACATCCAGCCTGGGCACAATGCTCAGGCACAGGCGGTGGATGACAAGAAGGAGATGGAGGAAGCCATCAGCTCCTCTTCCCATGTTACCCCCACAGAGGCCCCTGGCAGTTTCAAACACAGGCTGGCAGAAATCATTTCTAAGGACCTGGCAAAGTTCCAGCCACCTCTTCACTCCGGAGCGGGCAGCACCACATTTTCTCAGTAGGCTATTAGTTAACAGACAGACTAGGAGGAGCAATTTCATCCATGATAGACTGTCATGAAGCATAATTAGTTCCTTTTTTCTTTGAAATCCCTTCCACCGGTAACATTAGGCATTAGATTATTTGTTTATGTGTAGTTTGTTGTATGAAAAACACATCTGGAGTACATTTTATTCTACGGATTGTTTTGCAAAA
Organism: Etheostoma cragini; assembly: GCF_013103735.1. NCBI lineage: Eukaryota > Metazoa > Chordata > Actinopteri > Perciformes > Percidae > Etheostoma > Etheostoma cragini. The sequence goes on along the minus strand of NC_048416.1, from coordinate 12,183,783 downwards.
AGAGGATTCAAGTAGTGTTGTTCTTCCCTGCTGGGATGTCAGACAAGCTGTGTGTGCTGCAGCATCTTTAATTGGACATTATTAGCTGATAAGCTTATTAAAACTTTTCATTGTGGCAATAGCTTTGATAAAAGGTGTCCTTGTTAGATTCAGTGAGTTAAATAACATCTTTGGAAATGGCTTCTTCTTGTTAATTTATTACTCGTTAACTCTCTTTCGTAAAGAGAATAAGTTGGTTATGTCACATATAAATCAACAGCTTTGCAGCAACTAATGCATTTTGGACAGTCGGCTTCACATAGTAGAAATAATAACATAACTTAGGCCTACTAAATAAAATAAATTAAAAAATTAAATATACAGTGCACACTCATGTCTTAAGAATATCTTTATTGTAGCAAAAACAATCCTCATAAAATACCCCATAGCTATACATAAATATCAAAATAATTATTTTTAATTTAGACAAATGTCACTTATGACACTGGGAATGTCTTTAGTGATGGTTCAGGGCATAAAGTGCATTAAAAAAGGCCTCTGGGTGTTCCTTAAGGCCTTAAGAAGTAAAGAATTCAAGATCTCAGTAGGTGTTTTTTCATTGGCAGTACGTCATCTAAGCTATTAAAAAATAACAGGAGAATATGGAGAACTATCTGATATGACCAACATGTGTACCAGCTGTAGTATTTGTCTCTCCTGGGTCTTTCTCTGACAGACACTGTGGTTTAAACAGTGAGAATCAGTGTTGTCCTGTTACTGTCTTCCACTCAGACTTTCCTCCGTGTCACTGAGGTGAGAAGATTCTCCATCACTGCTGTTGGAAGAAGTCATTGATTGATTTGAACCCAAGTCAGCGAGCGAGTGAATCAGACTCCTCATGGAGGTCTTGTCCCCCGCGCCTGGACGGGGACTCCTGCACTCCGGGTCAACCACACCGGTCAGCAGCTCCGATAGCTCAGTGATGTAAATCTGCGCCATTTGGAGGGTGTCATACTTGGACAACTTTCTCTCGTTTTCCAGCGAGGGGATGACGCTCCTCAGCTCGTCAAACGCTTGGTTGAGGCCGTGCATCCTTCTCCGTTCCCTGGCGTTGGCTGCGACGCGTCGGTGCTTCTGCGGGCCGAAGTGGCTCGCCTTGTCCCCCTCTGCTGCCTGGTCGGAGTCTGTCTCTGCGATGCCTGCAGCGGACAAGCAGTCGGGAAGTTTACTCATTGGCCCAAGTTTGTCCAGTGAGAGACCCGCGTCCCCAGCGCCGTGCGCGTCCCTCCTGGAGAACGCATGGAGGGAATTAGAGGAAATCCAAGCCTTGGAGTTGATGTAGGAAATGTTGCGCTGCGGCAGCAAGGTGAAATCCTCTGGGCACTCCGGCCAGCTTGAGAGCTCTGCTTTTGCAGTCATCGCGGCAATGGCCTGTGGTCGCAGTGAAAGGTCACGCAGAAGAGTCTGGCTGATGCTCTCGCTCTCGTCTCTGGAGAGCTTTGCACTGCGCCAGCAATTTATACAGCTTCCCCTGAGTCACCTTGGTGTCACTCCCAGCCCGCCGACAGCCCTGCAGCCTCAGGAGGCAGCAGGCCAGCAGCCAATCGCGCCATCCCCTCTGACCCTGTCAGCGAACAATTACACAAAGCTCGACTTTTTTTTTCTCCTATTGTGCATTGTAACTCCATCACGAACTTGTTATTATCCTCACACAGGGGGGAGCCGAGAGTATTAATCATTTAAGAGCGTGGCTTATTTGTTTGAAAAGCTTAGGAAAAGGTGATCTAACAAACTTGTTGAGGAAAGTCTGGTCCGCATGTCTGCTGGCGTTGTTGTTATAGTTCCCCATAAATAATAAAAAAAAAAAAAAAAGTAGCCTAACAAGTGCGCATGCCAAAGCTGTTCTTTAAAATGCAGGCTATTAATAAACAACGTGTGCTTGCAGCTTTGACTTTTTGAACGTTTTCTTCTCTTTTTCCCTCTGAATTAATATTTTCCAGGTAGGCTATTTGCTTAAAAAAAAAAAAGTTAAGCCCATCAGATATTTTTTTACATTTGGTGGTACACATGGAGCTGACTCCTTGAGGGATCTGGCAGCGTTGAGGTTGGTTCTCAAACAAACAGGTGGACAATCTTTCGCGGATTATTTGCAGAATAATAAAACGAACAGGTGGAAGGCAAGTCCTGAGACACACCTGTCCATAACACAGCCATGCTAACTGATAAGTTGTCCAGAGGCGATTTATGAATCATTTAGCAAGAAGGGTCAAACCACGCATACGCCAGAATAAAAAAACTCCATTATTTCTATAACAATAACAATTATTATGAGTAGGCCTATTATCGTTATTATTATAAGATGTTATTTCCTAAGTGTGATCAAATCAAATCAGACGAATTCGTTTGGATTAGTCACGTGGTCCCTGTGCCTATCAGCTGGTGTCCCTTGGCACCTTGCACACACATACACACGCACACACCTCTGTCACAACCAGTGTCACCCACGTCTCCCATATGCCGCGTGCAGCTACAACTCAGAGCTAACACACTGACACAGGAGCTAATCACTCATTAGGTCGTCAATTACATAAGAGGAACCAGTTCATCATCCGCTGGGACATCTGAGAGGTTGGGATGATGGCTACTGGTGGACACATTTAGCATTCAGTGCCTCTCTCTCTCTCTCTCTCTCTCTCTCTCTCTCTCTCTCTCTCTCTCTCTCCTTCTTCTTCTTCTTCTCTGTTTGTGTAGGTTATGCGTGTGACAGTCGGGGTCGAGGCACTGGTAAAGAAAATCACCGTGACCTGCCTCGCCGCCAGCAGTGTAATGAGGCCTGGTCTTAGTTGAATAAATCGGCACGCTCTCCGTCCCGGGCTGTCCATTCATTTTTTTGGCCTACATGAATATTTCATTCCTTCAGCCCCACTGCCAGCAACAGCCTGCAACCCTGCGTGCTGGCTTTAAAAAATGCGGCCGCATTCCCCATCTGGTGCGGGGCGGGAGCGGGGGAGTGGCAGAGAGGCCGAGAAGGTGTGAGGAACACTTCTAAGGTCAGCTTCTATGTTGACCTCCTGCAAGAGGGAGAGACTGATGTCTCCTAGCAGTCAGGGAGACGAAGGGGGGGGGGGCAACAGGACTTTTAGGGCAACTTTCAGTGCTACTCCGATCTGCCATGTTGGGGAGCTGCATGCAGTGGTGGAAGAGGTGGCCATACTCAGAGCTTTTCCTTCAGTAGAAAGTAATATTACCACAGTGTAAAACTGCTCCGTTACAAGTAAAAGTCCTGCATTTAAAATCTTACTTAAGTAAAAGTACAAAAGTATTCCAAATGTAAGTGTTTATTAAAGTAGGCCCACTAGAAGTGAAAGTACTCCTGCAGAATGGCCATTTTCAGAATCATGTAGGCCTATTTATATTATTAGATGTTAATTATTGATGCATTAATATGTTTATCACTTTTAGGTTGCATCTGGTGGAGGGTGGAGGTGGAGCTACTATACACTGCTGGGTAGCTTAACCTATAATATTAGCCCTATACCATAATATATTTGTTTATTCTTATTTTGTAAAATAAATCTGAAAAGTAACTAAAGCTGTCAAATAAATGTAATCGCATAAAAAGTATAACAACTACAGTGTGTAGTGGATTAGAAGTATAAGGTAGTGTAAAATGGAAATACTCAGGCCTACATGAAAATGATAGGCTACTTACTTATGGTACTTGAGTAAATGTACTCACCAGTGATTACATTTAGGGAGCTAACAATTACCGGTGTAACGGTACACCACGATAAAAATGTGTTGAAAAACGACGTGCGTTTCTTGAAGTTGGAACCCTGACAGAAGGAGATGAAAGCACTCACCACATGTATCAGCCCTCCTTGAGGAGTAAGTCTGAAGCATGGGCGCGTTTAGGTTATTATAAGAATGTTGATTGAAGATACTTATCCTGTTCACAGAACATTCAGGAAAAAGCTTTCTGCTAAAGGCATTGAACACATTTAAAAAAATACCCCAATAGTACCAGAAACCGTGATGATTTCGGTCACTATTTCCATATCGTTACATCCCTAGTGCATTCCCTTACTAATGAAAGAGTTAACTGTAAAGTAATTTCCATATTTATTAAAAGGGGAAAACTATACCGCACAAACACTTCATTAAAAGTAAAAGTCTGCATTTAAAATCCTACCTAAAGCAGGATGTTTTGTTGTGGTTGGTGAAGGTTTAGATCATCTTAGCTGATTCAAACATTTAATTTGTATCAATGCGTTCTATTTTATAAACTGTATGTTAAATCTGAATCTGCAAAGTAGCTTGTTACTAGAATTGGCTCTCCAATAAATCTTGTGTAATTAAAAAGTACAGTCCCCATCCTCGTTTTAAAAGGCAAGTTAACAGAGTAATCGCTGCGTGAAAACCTGAACACACTCAAAATGGAACATAGAGAGATATCTGGCTCCTTGACTCTCTGTCTCATTATAAAACAGGAACAGTTAGACTGTAAATACTGCTGACTGTAGCAGAATGTAAACAAGTTGGATTCATTTGTCCACATTAAGGACCTGTGTCTTCTTTGCCTTCAAGGCTTCCTTGTAAACTCCTTGTACATGCTGTAGTGTCAGATGTAACATCACACAATGCAAAACAACAAACTTTGTCAAATGTTGGCACAAAATGCCTCAGCAACCTCACAACACAGTTTAAAGCCAGTATTGGTATGACGATATGTCACCACCTTGGCAACCAGCGCACCATAAGCAACTGCAGCTGCCAGATGACGTTGGTGATGGACCTGGCAACTGTCCCAACAGTTTATTTTGACCCGTTCAAACCCTAAACCCAACCAGCCATCCACAGCACCACCCTTTAGTGTCAACACATGCTCCACGGCTGCTATATAACGCTATTAACCATCTAAAGTTGTTACAGCACACACCATAGGTGGTTGTAACCGGTGAGTATGAGTAATGCCTCCCAACCAGTCATACTGTTTGGTTACAGCCGAACATCATAAAATACTGCATGCGCTGGATGTTTTGTTGAGTCGTTCCAATTATAATCCTTTGTCTCATGTTCTAATTTCTAGTAAATGAAGCAGGGCTAATAGTGAAATTAAAGCAGTCCTCACTTCCCCGGGGACGCCTTTAAAGCTCCTCAGTCATCCCCGGGGAACCCCAGTGGGGGAACCACGGCCCCGAGCCATCCATAATGAATTCAACTCTAATTTTTGAAGCTTTCATTTGAAGTGTTGTGTCTGTTTCTATTGTTCACCTGTTCAAGACGTTACAACACCTTATAAAAACAATAGATCCACACAAACCACATCTAGACTCACAACACCTAGAATTTCTGGCTCGGTCATTTTGTAATAATTTGGTACTAATTAGAGGGGAAATTGGATTTTTGTCAAAAGAATTGCTCCATTTATACCCAAGTAACTATTAGGAATTTATTATTCATGTTAAGTTCTACTTGCCCGTTGAAAAAAACTTCACCTGACCTGCTGATTCTTTTGATTACCCTCAATTTGAATGAATTAATTGGAAGTGTACCAGTTGAACACTGTCTCCACTTTCTTATACTCACTACTACAAAGCCTAGTCATTTCCAGGAACATTTCACAGAAATAATTTGTCACTCGCATAACAAAACAAAGTAGGCTACAACTTAATTAGGTTTGATTATATTCTATAGTCACAATTTCATAAATACATCCCTAAACATAAGTGAATGTAAACATTGTACTATTGCTTTTTATGTGAATTACAATATTACGTAGCCTATAGGCTATACAATAAGTACAAATAGATTTTCATTGCATTGTGTTCCCTCCTTGTGACCCAATCTCACTATAGGCCTCCATTTAGAATGCTTTTATCATTAGTATATAATAGCATGGGCTACAACAGGCCTACATGAGTTTAACTGTGAAACACAGAAGGGTTTCCTTCCTTTCTATCGTTTTGTCTTGTGTCTCTCTGTTGTTTTAATTAAAGACTCCTTAATTTCGCAACAATAGAGCGTTTCCATTTTTCCACACACGCATGCACCAAGAACAGTGAAGCTCTTGATGTTGGGAGCCCGCTACTCTGTAATTATCCCCACACACCCAAAGCTATACGGAGGTGGAAATCTTAATGCCGGGGTTTCAGACCCAAATTAGGACAATTAGCTGCCTCATTAATTTGGGGAAAAGGAAGTCATATTCTAGTTAAAGTAACGGTTCATTAAGTCCATATTATCTATGGTAGGAGGCTAATTTGATGAACTCCGAGCGAAGGACAATAGCAGACTATGCTGAGTCTGCAGGTCTGAAATGACTTTTGTTTTTTTTCGGGCATGCTCATTAACACTTTTCGCTGTAAACAAACCGCACATTTCATCGCGAGAATAGCGGCACACCCGGCGGCGGCTCCACTGCATTGGAAGGAAATGTCGCGATGCTTAAAATCCAGTCTCAGCAGGGGGGCTTTTCCAGACGCGATGCAGGGCATAGACGGGCCCCGCGGGGGGGGGGGATCCGTTAACGCAGCATGACTGGATAACAAAGCCGGTCTTCAAAGTCAGACCTGCACCAGTGATCACAGGTGTTAACAGATGCCTTTTGTTTGGCACGTGTCTTACCAAAACGGCCATTTAAGTTATGTTAGGTAAGCATGCTATTCCAAAATGTGCTATGATTACACATCCGTTACTCAGTAACTCTTAGAGTACTAAGATAGTAATAAGTATAGGCTATACTTTGAAGTATACCGAAACGTAGGCTATTTTTGCCCACTTGGCAAGAATCTATTTGTTCAAACCTTTATCACTTCCCTATTTCTTCATGTGGGAGAGGACTACATTTTACTTAATTAGCCTACAGTATTGAAGTACAATTTTAAAGTAGGCTACTTTGTACATCTCTACTCATATCTCACTACATTTCAGAGGCAACTATATTCTACTTTTTACTCCACTGCATCTATCTGACAGCTCCCTTTGCCGGATAAAATTGTATTAACAAAACAAATGATCAGCCTCCAAATTATGATTTGTTATACAACACTGACAGGTAGCCTACATAAAGTAGTAATAGTTAAAACGTTGCTTACATGTTGTAGTATCTGTAATAATATTCAAATAATGTAATACAGGCCTACATCGCCTAACATAAATGCACAAACATATTTTTTAGATTTTTGTCAGCTCAGGATGAAATGAGTTTTCTGCTCATCCGTTAGAGTGCTTCATCGATCTTAAAAGAGGTTTTCCTTCATGTAGAAGGCTAGAAATGCAGTTTCAAGTGAACTCTTTTCTTGTAGCAGCACACCATATGGCAGATAGGCGAGCATGGTGTAGGCTGTTAAAGACCCAGTCCATCAAAAGAAGAAGAAAGGCTCCCAGACACTTGAGCATTGGGGACTCTGAGAGCTGTCAGCAGTATCATAAACACTGACAATGTGTAATGGATGCTTAGGCTAATGTGCTCATAATGCCATGTTTACATCATGTTTTGATGAGGATAAAAGGAAACTAAAAATAACCACAATCCCAGTCCATTTTTATCATAAGGGAGTGTGTGGTAGTTGCCAAAAACATACAGCCTTCAATATTGTCCTTATGAAAGTTGTTGATTTCACTTTTTCCAATTTTTTGTTTCTTTATTCATTGATTTCTTTAACAGAGAAGTGCACAAAAAACAGACAAGCGGCAGTGTTACAAGACTGGTTTGTGTAGTAGAAATGTGTCAATTGTCCATCATGTTATCCATCCATTCAAGTCCAGATTATATTCTATTCCCAAGAGCTCCAGTGGCTGCTTCCACTTATACAGAAAAAATATGAGTCCCTTTCTTGGTGTAATGTCCGAGGTTTTCCAAAGTCACAGCCTCTGAGAAAAGAGAGTTCCAGATGGAAACAGTAAGAGGGTCAGCACCCACCCACATGATCATTATGGCTTTCCTGACTGGCAGTAAAAGTGACTGAATCACATCTCCATCGACAGGAAACAGCGAGCAAAGAAGTAGTTCTACTTATACCTGCTGACCTGTTGCTATACCGACATCTGTGCACACCGCCTTCCAAAACATTTGTATTTTGTTGCATTTCCAAAAACAATGCAGCCTGGTACACACATGAGATTGGCATTTGGGACAATTTGGTGAAACTCCAGTTGTTGACTTACTATAGATATATGGCAGATATGGAGACCCAATGCAAAATATTTAGCAGGTCTCTATATTTATATGCAAATTGAATGTTGGAAGCCAATCAGATTATCTCATCCCATTCACCACTATCTATTACACAGTTCAGCAAAGTACACCATGATGCTCTTAAACATTTAAGTTCACCTAGTTCATAGCTTAACTTCTCATAATAGTACTTACATTGAAAATGCTTGCGCTGCTTATAGTTAAAGAGAAATCTGTCTACTGGGTGTGAGTCATGTGGCGTTTTCAGTGAGTTATTCTTCTTGAACACAAAGTGTCTGTAAATAATAATACAAATCTTTGTTTAAAATGTAGGGCCCACTTCATGTGGCAAAAGTTTAGGATTATCCTTCAGTCTTGTAATATGATGAAAAGGCTCCAAGTTTAACCAAGCTCACAATACATTTTTTCACTTCAATCATTTTGAAATGTAATAATAATATAACAACAGGAAATAAGCTGTACACTGTCCAGTAGCTCAATAAGACAATCCTGTAATACATTCTTGACGTTTAGTTTGTGATTAATGTTTATGTAGTATTGTCTATATATGTATGTATATATATATATACATGCAAACCAAGTACACAAAATAGTATAAACGCAACACAAACTGCAGTTTTTTAAAGGTACCACCAAACCGAGTCAACACACAAACAACAAAAGTAGCTCCCTCAATGAAATAGATTTTTTCATCATGTAGTTATTGTACCATTTGAAATACATCTCTTTTATTTGGTGAAGTCTAAAGAGGAATAACCTCACTGGTGTCTCTGCTGCCTGTTTGGTTTATTTCATGGTATTTGAGTGATTTTATTTCTGAATGTGTTTCACTGAGCTCTGGTAGCAAATGGAAGCGGGAGGTTATTTCACAGCTGAAAAAAAACTAGTAGAGTCAAAGAAAATAATATTGTAAATGTAATATGAATATGAGGGATTTTTCAGTGTGTACCTGCCTGGGGTGACATAAAAAGGCCCACACACAGCAAATCAAATCAAATGCTGTAGTTCAACCTGATACCACCAGATGGAGACAACACGACACACTTGCCACAGCAGACATGGTGTCAAAATAAGCATCAAAGGCTGTTTTATTTTCAATCAAAAAAGGAAATCATACATAATGAATATAGAAATGCAATAACACACTCCAACCAGCTAAATGATTCTTTAAGCGCTGATGAGGTTATTAACAACCAGAAGGATATCCAGCAGGCGGTGGACAGTTGTCTGAGAAGGGGATATCTCTGGAGGCTCCAGCAATGGTCAACAATCAGAAAGCTATTTACTGTGAGGATTAAGATGTGAATCTAATCATAATAAGGCCTCGCTCATTTCACTAGGGATTACATCCCTCATGACACAGGCCGTGACAAGATGTGAATTCATGGTAGAGCAGCTGCAACTCTAAACCACATGTCCTCCAAAAACCTTCTCTGGTGTGAAACACAGGAAGATCTCATTTTCATTATCATTGATGAAGTAAACCCTGATAAGTGAGCACCATTTCAGACGGAAAGTGTCACGCAGCTGTCAGTAGAGAGCAGTAGCGCTCTGCGTTTGGAGGCGAACTGAAAGTTCGAGCAGCACGGGGCTGTTAGTCAGTTAAGATGAGCAACACTTTGTCCAATGACCTTTGTCACATTGCCGACTGAATTAAACTCGCTGCACAAAGTGAAGGCTGTTATGAAGTCATGTGGACATCTCAGAATCAAGCAGGGCTGCTTTCAATAAGTGATCCTTCAGAGAGTGCATGACCTTCCTTTTCTTTAGTGCCTGGAAAGTCAGGCAACTTCCTTGGAAAAGACGGGGAACTGTTCACTATTTATCTTCATCTTCTTCTTGCCATCCTCTTTGACTTCATCTCTCCCCCACCGTCTTGAAACTGAGAAAGTTTCCCAAGTTCAATGATTCCCATGCTGGGAGTGGGATGATGCAGGGATTAAGAAGCACAAGATTTAGAGAGGAAAGAAAGATTGATAATTATGTCTGTCATCATCACGGTCACGAGGGTTAGCTCAACAAGATTATTTTGTTAGACAGAGTGACAGCCACAACCAACTTCAATTATAAGCGTGCCATCCCTGTAATTTGGCAGTAAAGATTGTTCATCAACCTTCAGTATGGATTTTCTATGGTCGATTAATGTAATTGGATTGAGAATCACTGATGTCTCAGTCTGATCTGACATCTGGGCTAATGTTATGACTTGGAGCAACAGGCTTTATCTGCATACATGTGACTTCGAATTTTGGGCGTGGTTTAGAGTTTTCGGTGTGTGTGCGCGTGTGCATGTGTGTGTGTCTTTGTGTGTGAAGGAGAAAAAGCCAGGAAGCGAGAGAGTGAAAGAGCCTTGGGCGTTAACCCTCATGTTGTCCTCGGGTCAAATTGACCTGTTTTCCTATATCAATGTTCTTTTTAACTATCCATGTGTAACCACCCCAAATAACATGATTGATTCCACACAACGCTCTTTGGCAACCTTTACTTTCATTAATTTTGGGTCACCTTATTCAATTTTATAGCATTTGAAAAAAAAAAAACTGAAATGGTTTTCAAACAGTGTTGAGTCGAAGTTGACATATTCCAGCCTGTGATCATCTATCAACATACTTTCCTTTAATTTTAGTCTAAATACTTCCTAATTTCTGCTTTTCTAACTCAAACATTAGGTATAATTTCCTTAAAATTAAGTTTATCGACCATAAATTCCAAAATAACTGTAAAACTAAAGTTGATAACTTAGTGTCACACAGTGCTAAAAACAGCCAAAAAGTGACAAACATTCAAAAAAGCATCAAAAGTGTTGAAAAAAGGGACAAAGCGTAAGATTACGTTTAAAAATAAAAATCGTCAACAAAAGTGTTGATTTTAAATTTTGATGGGAAGACAACAAAAGGGTTTAGGTGACAATGAGCAGTAAGTCATGCTCTATGAGGGGTCATGTACTGTATAAGTCAAGTCAAGTCATTTAATTTGTATAGCACATTTAAACAAACAACAGTTGTGCTTTACAGGTATAGCATGGAAGGCAGAATTAGTATGGCTTAAAGATACTGTACATAATCAAGTGTGCAAGATTCCATGAATATAGTTAGGCAAAAGTAAAGTAAAATAGTGGAAGATAGAATAAAACAACAATGGAACAGAATTTGCAAACAGAAAAAAGATAAGAGAAAGTTGAGTTCAGTTCATTGCTCTGAAATCTAAAAAAACAAACAAAAAAAGAATAAATCATGGGGAGTTAAAAGCAAGAGAGTAAAAATGTGTCTTCAGATTTGATTTCAAACTGGCAATTGTATTACAAGATTTGATAGGGGGTGGTTAGGGAATTCCAGAGCGCCCTTGCGGTAGAGTAAGTCAACAGGAGATCGGAAATATACGGAGGGGCTTGATCATAGAGTGCTTTAAAAACAAAAAGGAAAACTTTAAAATTGATTCTGATTTTCACTGGGTGCCAATGAAGCTCAGCTGAAACGGGAGTTATGTGGTCATACTTTTTGGTGTCAGTGAGGATTGTTGCCGCAGCATTCTGGACTAATTGGAGTATGTTTCAATTATATTGGGTTATTCCTCTGTATGGTGAGTTGCAGTATAAACGTGAAGTACTGAAAGCATGAATGAGAGTTTCAAGATTGTTCTTTGATAAAGTATTTCAGCTTAGCTACTGTTCTAAGCTAGTACATGCTACCTTTACCAACAGAGCTGACTTGTTTATCAAAATTAAGAGAGCTGTCAAAGAGAACTCCTAGGTTTCTGACCTCGCACTGCAAATTGCACACATTGACCAAGGGCAAAGGGCATCTCAGTTTTCTTGTCATTTAAACAGGTAAATATTGTATGAATTGATGAAGTGCAGCCAGGGGAGATGGGTAAGTACAGTTGTGTATCATCAGCATAGCAATGGTATTTTAAGCTGTGCTTTTCAATGATTGAACCAAGGGGCAGCATGCATAGGGAGAATAACATGGGGCCAAGAACTGATCCCTGGGGGATGCTGTATGTAATACCCACTCGAGAGGAGGACTTAGTACCAAGTTTCAAAGAGAAAGTTTGTTCTTTCAAGTATGATTTAGACCAACTTAAGACCTGTAGTCCAACTTCATTTTTCTGGCGACCAATTAGAATGCCATGATCAGTGGTGTCGAAAGCAGCGCTAGAATAAATAACCTTCATTATGAAAAGAGCATTTCTCTGCACCTGCCCGCTAATTGTTCTCACACCGACACTTTGAATTGGTGTGATCTCTCCTTTTAAGGCACTAACCTGAGATGTGTGCGGGGGGGATTTAAAGGTGGTAATGAAAGAGAAATTGAGGGAGGTATAGTAGGGGGGAGAATGCTGATGGTAAAATGAGCAGAGCTGATCCGCTTTTATGATACTTCAGTGATTTCCATCTGTAACGTGGGCTGGTCGGTGTGCCAGAGGATTAGTGCCTTCTGCATGACACTTCCTGTCCATTCTGACTGCCCTCATCTCAGTCTTCCTGCACTTCAAACACACATCAAATGTTGATGTCATAAATTGTAGGATTTGTCCAGGGTGTATATTCGTAAACCCAGAGGCTAAAATGAATAGAAATCATTCTGAAATCAGAAATCAGTCTGCAAAGTGCAAGTGAGGTTGCCAAGGGAGGTTGCGATAGGTGAGCTTCTTTGCTATGGGGAGCAGTGAACAGAGATGGATGAGACTAGTGAGATAAAGGTGAGGGGTGAGAAAGAAAGAAAGAGGGGGAGACTTGTAGGAACTTGAGTGTGTAGTCAAAGGGAGGAGGAAGCTGTTGTATAGGATGAGAGGTGAAAAGCATGTGTTATGCCTGTGATAGCACAATTATCTCCATCATGACCAACTGCTTTTATTACGCTGTAACCACAAATACACCACAAAGTTGTCTTTTTATTCATCCTCAAAAGAGATTTTCTGTGTCTGAGTCCTGCTGCACTCCCATTTGTGAAAGATAACAAGCAAATTGTGTTTGTTTGATTTATTCAGTTTGAGACAGAGGGTAAACTGGCAGACGGGCAACGCTAGTGTTAAGTGCTGACTGACATGCCTGTGTGTGGACTGAACTTGCTGAAAGGAATCAAAATCCCTTCCTAAATTGTTGAAAGACAAAAAAACAGATGGTGAAATATTTGCAAAATCAATGCACACACATGCTGCACCTTTTGTGCAAACGCTTGTCTTGTTCTAAGGGGAGTGTTGGATTTTGTCTTCTTCGAGTCACTTTTAAAGAATAACACAACATTCACTTGCACAGTTAACTATTTTAGCTTTGCTCTTTAAAACAGCAGTTAGGCTTTTTGGGAAAATATGCTCTTTTGCTTTCGTGCCAACTGTTAGATGGGAAGACTGATACCACTCTCATGTTAGTATGCTACCTTGTATCTGGAGGCTGCAGCTGATAGCTTAGCACAAAAAAAAACAGAGCAAAAAAGCTAGCCTGACTTTGTGTAAAGGTAAAACCACAATTAAGATCGTACAAATCAGACAAAACATGAATGTGTTATTGAGCTTTTAGAGGTCATAGAGCTTTGTGTGTTATTTTTGGTCAGTCTTATTTTCAGTCTTTATGTTAAGCTAAGCTAATCAGATGTACTGTAGCTTCATATTTTGCACACAGATATAATAGTGGTATGGATCTTCTCATCTAACTCTTGGCAAGAAACACAAAAAAGTATTTTTCCCAAATGTCTACCCAAACGATTCCCTTAAGTAAGGTTCACAGAAGGAGCCCCAGTAGACAGGTAGCAGTGCAAATATCAACACAAAGGCTTTTACAGCCTCAATTTTCGGTTAGTTGTTGGGTTTGACTAAGATCCCATGATGCTGGTTGTTTGGGCTTTTGTTAGTTTACAGCCTAAACACATTATATAATGGTGTTTTATTGTCCCTGTGTACAGTAGAACAGTGATTTAGCTTCCTACTGTTAAATGTAGAAATGACCAAGCCAAGCCTGTCATCCACATGAAGGATCACACAATAGATATCAACCCAAAGACAGTGCAGAACATGACAAAAAACCTCTGAAAAGACACAATACTTTAAATATAAAAAGTGGCCGAGGACATCTGCAGGGCATCAGTAAACCAGAAAGATGGAAACATAGTGGAATCATGGCTCCTTTGTTTTCTAGCTTTGGGCAAGACTTGTTTTCCATCACACTCGCTCACTCACTCATTCTCACACATGCTTGAACACAAGTCCACAATAAAGGTCCACTATCAAAAACACGAGTGAATTCAGCTTGACAGGGAATTTTCGCTTTGCTTTGACAGCCATTGTTGGACTGTGAGCGTGTCCAGGGCTGAGTGGCATCCCTGCAAAGAATAAAGAATGGTTATTACAGAAAAAGATCAGGGAGTTTTTTGCTGAGAGGAGGCGGGGTGCCCAACATGCCTGGCAACCCAAGGTCAGGAGCAATGCCCTCTGGCAGTAAGTGCTGTGAGGAATGGCTATGTTCGTCAGAAACTTCACTCACCACCTTGGACCTGTCTATTTGCAGGCAATAATGAATCTCTCTCTGGTTAAATATAAAGATTGCAGATCTCAGCATGGTCCTGCATTAGGGGGCCTTCTTCTGTCAGCTACAGACCTTAGCTAATGGCCCTTTGTAAGCAGCAGAGTTTTGGCTGAGGCAACACACCAGCCACCTGCGGATCCTCCTCCTCATCATCATTTCTTTTTCATGGAGACACCCCGCCCTCAACAGCAAACGGCAGATAATCAGGCCGCGGGCATGAAGACAGCAGTTTTACACCACCGTGATCATCCTCAAAACCCATATCTTTACGTTACACTCACCCCTCCTCAGAACCATGTGTTGGTGAGGCATAAATTATACCAGGTTGGATTAATCAATGATTCATGTCATAATGGTTTACACTGTAAGATGAGTAATAACACACTAATAAGGACCCTTCAAATGGACTTACCACTCAACTTCTGCAGAACTGCAAAGCGGCTGTACCACAATCCCTTTAATAACAATTTATTAGCAAAACAACTCCAACATAAAATGGATTATTATAGTGAAGGAGCTCTTTATTAATGACTAAAAAATGTTTATATTTGCAGACCAGATGGCTTATTTTAAAATGAAAAACTCATGACTCCTTATCATTGGCTTACTTTCTAATAATGCGTCACATCTCCAGTTATGTTAATAAGTCCTTAATTAAAGGGTTATTGGATTCTTGCCTTCTAATAAGCTTTCTGCAGTTGTATATATTGTAAATGTTGTTAAATAGTTTGGTCTGGAAGCTTGGCAAATCTTTTTCAGAAGTGGTCAAACCATCCAATGGAGTGGCTTAACTAGTAATACAAAGACAATTTTGCAGGACAAGGATAACAAGCCTAGTTTTTTTGCTGATTACAAATACATAAAACACAACTAAATAAGTGTTGATAAAGTAATAAGTGGCATGCATTTATAAAGTTTTCCTTATTAATATAACCCTGCATTCTCCGGTTACTCTGGCAAATAAGCCGGCTACAGTTCCTCAAGAAAGCATGTGTATAGCCATTACGTGCATTTGTGTCTGCATAATATACAGCAAGCAGATGAACAAACAAATAAATACATGACTCACTTATTTTGTGCAACAGTTAATTTACAGAAATGTTACATACTTTGATGACAGGCAACACGAACAAGCATGTATGCCTTCACTCCTGACTTTTGAAGATAAAGCAGACACTGACATTCACAGTTTGGGGACTATCACACACTGAGGTTTGCAGAATTAACTGAATGGCTAATATATAACCTGTGACTGCTTGTGGCCTTAAAATAGGACATTTCAAGCTGTTACACAGGCTGTTCTGCATTGATGGATGATGAATACAAAATATATTAAATGAGCAGAATGTAATGTGTGTGTCTTTCACATTTACACACCTTGTCTCAATGCAAATTCCTCGCTAAACGTCAATGCTATTCTGCATAGTCAGATTTAAAAACAGAGGCCATACAGTTGAGCCTTTAATTACCAGTACACAGCTCAGTGACCCACTTCACGGTAATCATTATATTGCTAAACTGTTGCTTTCTGCAGAGCATCATTAAAAAAAAAAAAACTTCCCTCACATCCCTTTGGACTCAGCACTACATCAACCATAATAAAGTTGTTAGTTTGTGTGCTTGTAGGGGGTAAACTCTGCGATAGTCTTTGAACAAGCTGTTAGCACTGTGCACTGTTGTGCTTGTTAAATGCTTTGTTGGAAGTTTGACACTCAGCTTCTCAGGCTGCACTCAACGCTACCAACGGTATCCTTAAGTCATGAGGCTGTTTCATGCTGGGCCCCCATGGGTGAGCGGGGGATGACAGGATAGCAGAAGAGGCAGACAACTAATGTGGACACACTCGCACACACACACACACACACACACACACACACACACACACACACACACACACACACACACACTCACCTTTAAAGTGTATGAGAGTTCCCTGATGCCAGTGCTGCCATACTGCATGACTAATGCAGCCCGCGAGTCACTGTTTCTCCTCACCGAGTCCCCAAGAGCTGAATTAATTGCCTGTCATCACGGTAACTCTCACTCTCACACACACACACGCAATGATCAAGATATAAATAAACCAAGTCAAGATGGCATTTAAGTGACAGACAACCATAAACACTTTGTGAAACATTCAATGGCAGGCTCTTACTTTGGGCTTCCCATCAAACATATGGAACTCCTCCCTGAAATACACATTACAGCAACTATCAAGTGCTAATGTAGCAGGATATGTTTGACATTTCTTAGCGAGAGATGAGACAGTCAACCCCTTCAATGTCTGTGTGCAATCTATCTCCTAAGTTGACATTGCATTTATGTACTACTGTTGCGTTTTGCCTAAAGCTTTTTTTCCAAATTTGACGGAAACATAATTGCTGCCTGGGTTATATTCAGTGGTAATGTCTTTTTGGA
The DNA here is from genome assembly GCF_013103735.1 of Etheostoma cragini. Classification (NCBI taxonomy): domain Eukaryota; kingdom Metazoa; phylum Chordata; class Actinopteri; order Perciformes; family Percidae; genus Etheostoma; species Etheostoma cragini. Next base: position 12,166,666 of record NC_048416.1, on the reverse strand, counting down.
GTATAGGGATTGTGTCAATTTTTGCAAGGGGTGGTCACAAGGTTTGGGCAACAGATTGTTTAAGGTTAGAGAAAGATCTTGGTTTTGGTTAAATGTTAATAAAGTAAAGATGCCATGTCTTTTGCTTTGGGCCTTTACAATAACAACCCAAGACCTAACCCTGTCACTGCTGCATACTTAACTATAAACTGCATGCATTATCGGCCACAAATACATTTTGTAGTGCAAGAGCAGATACTATAGGGAGTAAAAATTAAATACATGGTCAGTAAAATGTTTGCAGATATGATTTGTGTAAAAATATTGCAACCCGGTACACTGTCTAATTAATTTTCATCATTATGCTGATAAAAACACAACTCAGGTAGCATTATGTTTTTCACGTAATGGAATTGCTGTTGCCAATTATTGGTGCGTAAACAATTTCTAAGAGATAGGGTTTCTGTGTGTTTGGAGCAAGAGCTGGAAGGCAACAAGCTCAACTGAGCAAATTGAGTGGAAGCAGGGGAGGAAACCGCTCACCTGGCTCTGTCAAAAATACTCCTGACAAAACTTTCAAAGCGCACTAAACACATTATCTCCTTTGTTTAAATGAAGCTCAGCATAAATTCCTTCAGGAAGACTTCTACACTAATCACTTCACTCTCTCTCTCTCCTAACTGAACAGCTGTATGAGGCGTTCAAGTAACTGTTAACAAATCAGAAGCGGCCATGAATTTTTCCCGAGCCAATCCCAGCATGATATCCCCTCCTTAAAATCCGTTCTCGTCTCTGTGCTGTCAGTTGTCATTTCGGGGAAGTGTGCAACCCTCCTGCTCCCCTTCCACCTCCAGCCACCGTCGCCCAGGGCACCCTGGGTCCTCCCCAGGCACACTGCTCCCGTAGGTCTTTGGGCTCCTTCACACCCCCATCACTGTCTAAACTCCATTGGGGAGGGGGATATGTCTTGTCTTCTCTACGCTTTTATAACAATGATTTTATATCGATGGAGTCTAATCTCCAAAGACTCTGTGCATTTTATTATGTAAATGTACAAATAAAACTTTGTCTATCCGCAACTAAGTCTCTCCTGATTGAATTTGTAGAAACGTTACATGCTATTCCAACATCAAACCTGCACTGCTGGCCTTGTAGTCACAGCATGAACTAGCTTCAATTAGTTACTAACACCCTGGAACCAGATGCAAACACTGTAGCCCATACAGCTCCTTTAAATTAGTGTAATATATTGGGTTTTATTTAGCTTTAACTGCCAGCGATGTCGGATTTGCACACTTATTTTCACCAAATGGGAGATATTGTTTCTGTCTGAAATTCTTGAATTACAACTCCCAAAATGTTGAACTATTCCTCTGATATGAGAATCGCAAAACGTTGATATTAAATACACTTGACTCATATTTTTGCAGAGGGAATGCAGTCTAGATAGATATAGACCATAAGATAAACATTTTCTTTGTATACCGCACAATGAACATATAACCTTTTAAAGACCCTTTCATTTCAACAGCTTTGAATTCCAATTATAATGCACTTAAAAGACAAAGAGCTCAGTTTCCCTTTCTGCTTTAAACCATAAACATTTGTGTTTCTCAACAGCTTGCTTAGATTAAAAAAATAATGGACTTATTTCGACCCTCTGCATTTGCATAATACTGTCTGAGTAGTCATGCAGTATAATGTTCTCTCTGTCTGAAAGTGATGATTTAAAGGATTTCACTTTTGTTCTGAGGACTGATCATTAGTTTAAAACGGGAGCAGCAGAAAGAGTTCTCATCAGACAGTGACAGAGATGCGATGTGATCTGCGCACTATTTCAGACGGAGAGGGCTTTGCCCTTACACATGTTTTAGTCATGTACGTGAGTTCACGTGTGTGTGGAGGAGGGTTTGTTCTGCCGTTCTCTCTGTCCTCAGAGCTTTTCCTTTCCGTAAGACTCCAGATGTTGCCTTCTACTCTTATGGGATGAGACTAAGCAGTCAGGTGTGAGAGAGATCCTCAACAACAGGATTAGAATGAAAATAAAGCTCTGCCATGTGTTGTTATGTGCCTGTTTGCCATATGTGACAAGGCTTTGTACAATCAGCATGACTGGGCTGCAGAAGGTCAAGACGTATATATTGGTTATATGATATAGGTTTGAATTATGTTTACTCGCAACCTTTTAAACACTAAAGCACAAATTATTGTCAGCTGTAAATGAAAAAGTAAGTTGCTGACTATATTGTGACTTATGATAAATCCTTAAATCTAAATATGTTATTTACTGGATGACCTTTTCAGTTACAGTTACAGTTGTAAATCAATGGCTGGCCAAAACACAAGAGGAGAATTTAGGTTCTCAAAAAGTATCTGGTGTGTGTGTGTGTGTGTTTGTGTGTCTGTGTGTGTGTGGTCCATGTTTAGCTACATTTGTGGGGACCAAAAGCTGTGAATACAGTATACTTATGGGGACCTGACAGCTTTGTGGGGACAAAATGCTGGTCCCCTTAAAGTTAAAGGGCTTTCTGAGAAATAAGACTGGGTTTTAGGAGTAGGGTTAGAGTTAGGTTAAGGTTAGGGTTAGGGTGAGGGATAAGGTTAGGCATTTAGGTTTGATGGTTAAGGTTAGGGTTAGGGGCCGGGGAATGCATTATGTCAATGACTGGTCCCCTCAAAGATAGCCAGACACGACTGTGTGAGTGTGTGTGTGTGTGTGTGTGTGTGTGTGTGTGTGTGTATGTATGTGTTTGTCTGTGTGTGTGTGCCTGTAGCACACAGTAGTGTGTGTAGTGTGAAAAAGGTTCACACTACACACAATACACAAGACTAAGGTTGGATTCACACCAAATCAGGCGTTGCGGTGATTAGCGAAGGGTTATGGGGCAATTAGCAAAGAGTTGTGTGGCAGTGTAGGAGTGTCACTCAAATGGCGCATTTGTGTCTCTATTGTGTTCCCTCTGCAGTGTTATTGTCTGACAGCCAGTAGGTTACACAATTGTCCTCCATGCAGATTGACTTTTTCCCAAAGGCCCTTGCGGTGATTTGATGTAGAGACACCTTGTGTGTGTAGAGGCTCTATAAGGCTGTGCACTTTGAGCTAAATGCTAACATCACCCTGCTAACATGCTTACAACGACAATATTAAAAAGCTGTGAGTTATTGGTGCCTGCTGAGCTAATAACGTTCAGCAGGCAACAATAACTCACAGAGCAGGATATGAATGCCTGTACAACATTTCACGGCAACCTCTGTTGAGATATTTCAGTCGGAAACAAAAGTGGTGATGGACCAACTGACTGACTGAGAACCAATACGCTGCTAGCAGATAAAAACTTGAAGTAGCCCTTCAAATGCAAAAGATCGACATTTGAGAGCCTCTTAAAGTTTCAGGATGCAGACCTTGTTTCAGGGTTTTGGTACCAAACAAAACATGACCTGTTTTTCACAGAAATACACATTCTGTGTTCATACTTTACTTTATTTAAGCTATCTTGGTAGCTAAGCAACAGCACAGATAGCCTTAGTATAGGTAAAGAGGTTAGCCACTTTATAGCATATTTTTCTATAGGTCATGTCAGTTCAAGTCTTGTTTACCTCTCATAGATGCATTTATAGTTACCAAGTGACATTTGCCATACCATGAGATAGCTAACCTCCAGTAACTGGCAGCTGGAGCACACCTAGCCCTGAGTGGCTGGGATCAAATCGAAAACACCGGTAATTGGGTGGCCTCTTTACCTCTCGACCAACTCTCCACCTCGCCAGGGTCTAAACGTACTAATCCACTTATTTCTCTAGTGAGAAAAATCTGAACATAATCTTGTTATCCTGGTAGGTGACAAATGTAAATCCTTCTCACGTGCCTCACAAAAAAAATAAATCATCCGTCTCTTCTCTATTTTTCCGACCTAGCAGAAGATTCAAGTCGCTTTGCAGATGAGGATGATGCATCGCTTTGTCTTTTAGTTGTGAGAGACAGAGAAATATTATCACATTAACACTTGATTTCCATTTTTCCATGAATAATTTCTTTTCTGTTCCATTTTCAGGAACATATATCTTTCAGCACAACTGAAGAAAACTATATAACACCAACGATGCTGCTTACCAGTAAATTAGGATTTACTGGTGAAATTGAACATGAAGCATTTATAAAATATGCTCTGGAAATGTTATTTTCCAACAGTCCACTGTAATCACACAGCCTGACAAGCAGCCATTTTTATTCTATTATCAGCCACAACACAGTGACAACTGTCCAAGGTGTCTGCTGATTGTCCTTTAATATTTATTTATTATCAGCCAAAACACAGTGACAACTGTCCAAGGTGTGCTGATTGTCCTTTAATATTTATTTAGTTGTCTGCCATATGTGCTGCAACACCCCTGCAATGTGAAAATCACTGTAGTTGTTATTCACAGAATATTATGATATTTGACAACATATTCCTATGAATTAATTCTAGGAAAAAAGGCTATGGGTGGGTGATAATAGCACCTTTCTATTGGCACAGCTTTCACACGGATCAAAACTTAATGGGCTTCATAATCAAAAGTGATGATTCATCTCCCCTCTGTTTAGCCTTTGTTCAGCCAAAACTAAATGAAAGGTTGACATTTCTCAGATTACTTCCGATTAAGCTAGCCCACTGTGAATGTCAAATAATAACTGCTAGCTTTGCCTTTGAACCCTTAGGACATCCACAGGCATTGCCATTCAGACCAAGCTGGCAAGAAAACATCTTGTTAAGTGTGTGTGTGTGTGTGTGTGTGTGTGTGTGTGTGTGTGTGTGTGCGTGTTTTGCCACATAGCATGCCAGACAGTTGTACTGTTGGTTATTATCACAAAAGAAGTTATGAAGAACGTGTTGCTTGTGTCATTTCAGTACATTGTTCTCTGATTGTAGTAACTTTTCTGTTACCCCTTGCAAAATTGGCAATGAGGTGGTACTCCACTGGATTTAATATTGCACTTTCATAAAAATGTGGAGCTTGTACGAGAAAAACAACAATGGTCAAAATCAATGCAGCAGAAGCCAAATTATCCTGAAGTTATCATTATTTCTGCATTTACATTCTGTAACTATCTAGTTTTCATCATAGCATTCATACAACATCATTTTTAGTGGCGGACTCTGCCCATCCCAGAATGAATTCAGATTACCTGCCCATGCACAAGGGATTCACAGGAAAATTGTGCACGTAATCCAGATTTTAGAGTTAATCCAGAGTAAATTACAGCTCATTGATACCCGCCTTACTGTTTATCCCTCCCCTACAGCTGTATCAGAGGTGTATGTGAGTAGCTGTAGGTGTAAGTTACTGCTAATGCAAACATTACCATTTCCTACTGCTAGTTCACCTTAAAACTGTTTCTTTGACAAAACACAGGTGTGTTTTTATTGTGAAGTTTAAGTGAAAGTGTAATGCATTTGTCACCAAGGTTACGGCTGACAGCCTAACACCTTCATCAAAAAGACATGGGCATCTTGGGAAATTTTATGACATACATTTAAATGTAGATATTATGTTTTAAATGCGTAGGCTACAATCAGTGGTTTGATGCACCACCCGGCCAGCAGGCTCAGTGACCCAAATCAAACACACCCACGGGTGCATGCTGGGTGCATGCTGGGTGTAGGCCTAGCTAACATGTCGGTGGTCTTCCAGTGGTGATTTCTTCGTTCACGGATGAGTTTTACCTGCTGACTTCTGTTTGGAAACGTTGAGGAACATAGCAACAGGACAAAGAAGCTGAGTGGAGTGGACTTTTGCTTTGGGGACGAGCTAAGAAGATGAGGAGGACCGAGGAGGACGGAGGAGGACTTTCGTTCACAAGTCACGCTCAGACAGGTGAGTTCACCAACGCACTCGTTAATAGTAACTCTCCAGAGCACAACGTCAGTGTTGCTAAGCCGTTGCTAGGTGCGTTTGTTGTGCACTTCAAGTTGTGTGAAAACGACAAAGCTCTCTTTTAGTTGTGTTCTCGTGGCGGAAGCTGCTGTCTGAGGATTTGATATTGTTTAAGTTTTGCTCTGCTGTTGATGAGTGGCTGGCGGTACTTTATGTGGCACGTGCCGTGGTGTCCACATACTTTAATTTTTGTTAAATTGTCTGTGTTTTTGTACTGTTTTCTAGTAATTCTCGTAAGGCAGGACAGAGGAAGGCGGTTGCATTTTGGTAGGCAGGTGTAGGCATTTGCACAGGCTGCAATGGGCCGTCTATGTAATGTAGCCTGTTGTTGGTTTGGACCTGACATAAGGGGTCTCTGGTGTGATGTGTAGCTACACAGACAAACATGTGGTGCATTGTATTTTGCAGGCACGTAGCACAAAAATCTGGGCCCTGCAGAAAGGCATTTTCTATCCACAGCCATTCATTCTAGCATCTTTTTGGGCCCTCCTCACATGAGGGCCCTTGGTACTCAGTCCCCATTTCCCCCCAGTCCGACGCCCCTGGTATTTTGTAGCCCAACTCTATTCTGTAATTTAATAAATAGGCTATATCATGTATTGCATATCCCTAAATGTTATGCAGTAGGGATTGTAACTGACATACCTTTTTGGAAGTATTCTCCTTCCATCCTTGTACGTTGTAGCCAATGCAAAAAAAAAAATTCTGTCAGATGTTAGTTACCTTGCGCTTTCTTTGTGTTGTAATTTTAAACTCGGTCGGATTTCTAAAGGACTCTGGTTATCTGCTCCTCAGATCTCTTCAGGGTAAATCCAGACAGCTAGCTAGACTACCTGTCCAATCTGAGTTTTATTTTTCACCACTAAAACAACCTTTGAAGTTCCTCTCTGTCCGGTGCTTCTGACGATTGTGATTGGTTTAAAGAAAAACCAGAGCACGTTTTTCTACCATCCCCGAACACCGTGTGGACTACAGCCAGACCTTCCTTCGTGGCGCTGTGGAGGAAGGTCTGGCGATGTGAGGCTATCCACTCCTCATCTCTGCTTGAAGCTAGAGCCTCGAGGCGACATTAGCCGCAACACATCTCCAACGTTGTGCATGAAGGCGATAAAAGAGCACCGTTCATTGAAAAATTCAGTTTGAAACTTGTGAAGTGGCTCATGTTAATGTAAATTCAGAAGACAAGAGCATGGCTACCGGTACTGTAGAAGCCAGTTGTAGTTTATATGGATATTTGAAGGACTTTGCTTTTAAAGAAATCAGTACAGATTTAAGCAGAAGAAAAATCCCACATTTTTCTGCCAACTGTTTTTTCTTGGGTTTTAAAAAGTAATCTCTGTCTGTGATTCTGTGTGAGTAGTAAACAGTAATTCATTTAGCTTGAGCGGGCAGGCACAATGTTTGGAGGCTGGGAATGGATGGGTAGGAGGAGGTTCTACTTAAAGAGTTTGAAAAATGGAATTGTGAACGTTGCACATTAAAGTTGTCATATAATGATTTGGGGCTTTTTCCCATTCCTTTAATGTGTTATATATCTTTTTGTGCATGCTATAGGTTTACAAAGTGAAAAAGCCCAAAGTCTACCCCAAAGGCACTTACCATCTCCAACAGAAAAAACTGTTAACAAACCGCTCCGAACAGCTCTACTGTAGTCCAGCCTTTATTTCTGTGACAAACATGCGTCGCTGTGTAACACACGTTATAATGCTCGCCTAGCTGCTAGCATGGCACTCTCTCATGCTCTGCAGCTAACTAGCTAGCAGTGCTTACCTTGCTACTGCGCATGTGGGACTTCAACAAATATGGATCAGAAATGTGATTCCTCACTCTGTAGCTAAAACAGAGAGCTCAACACAAAGTGTAAAAAGAGGAGCTTCAGCAATGTGCAGTACAATAAAATCTAGTGTTTTTTGAAAACCATCTGAACCTATTCTGCTAACACCTCAAAATACAAATATGAACCTGAAAATGAGCTTAATATGAGCACTTTAACCAATTCATTTTAATCTGCGTGAACTAAACTTTGTGCGAAGCTCTTGTGAAAGGTGAACCTGCACAGCGCTCCACACCAAACCGTTGGTGGTCTAGTTGCATTGTGGGTAATGTAGGCGCCAGGTTTTGACAAGAAGACCATGCGGGGAAAAAAATAAGATGATATCTCTGGTTCTATTGCATTGACTCTGTCACATTTCATTGTGTTCAGTGTGGCAATGCTAAATCAGTAGAGCACTTTACAACACAATATTGTTCTCATCCTTTCACATCATAAACTCAGAAATACAGTTTTTCAAATAATTAAAACATATGTGGCAGGCATGGAGGAGCATAATCACACAAGTGCTCTTTGGTCAGGCGATGAAACAGTCACTGTCAACCGAGAGACGTGAGCCAAGGAAAGTGTCTTGCCAAGACACAGTGATAAGATTAAAAAGCCTCTATTAAATGGCTCGTTCACAGAACAATATCACATCTAACAAACATGCTTGAGCTGCTGGCCTTCATCCAGCCAGAGAAGTAGGCCACAGCACTGGCTGGTTTCTGGTTAATTTAAGTTACACTCTGAATGTAGTGACTTTTTTTTTTAAATTGGGTAGTATTATTACTGACATCAACATAGTAATTTATTACAGCTTGTTGCTAGATGCCCCTTCATTTGCTGTCTTCTGCTCACTTGTCATATGAAAACTTAATTCTCGTTGCATCTTTTCAACTTTTTAACATGAATTTGCCCACCAGCCTACCAAACAGTGGTGGACCATTCTGTTATTTACCCCCACCGTATATTAAAATGCCAAGCAAGGAAATCATAATGAGTTTTTGAATCACGGTTGCTGACCAAAAGTGTGAGGCTGCCACTGCAATTTCCATTTTCAATTTTACAGACTCAGAGAAATGCCTTCTCTGCTATGCGCTAATATGCACTGAGTCTTTTTTCCTCCTGTGTGCGCATCTAAGATATTGTTTTACAGTAATTAGACTTTACGCTTGGGCAATTCTTTGTTTTAATTAAATGAAAGTCAAACGGACAAAGTATAGTTTTAAGGGAACAGGGCTACTACAGAAATAAAACAGGATTTCAGGTATTGATTTGTCTGGAAGTGTTGGAGACAACTCTCCTGGCTATCCATCTGAGGTGGCTTTTAACCCAAACAATGACAGGGTGAGAACCTGCAGTGCAGACAACAAGCGCCAAGCAGCGAGCAGCAAGTAATGAGCTGCGTGTTGGCTGTCTTTGTGTTCCTGAAAGAAGAATTTAGTTTTTTTTTTTCTCTCCTCACACTCTTGTTTCCCTCTTGTCCCCTTAAGATGCTACTCTTAAGAAAATTGCTCTCATATGAAAATAGCACGCCATTCTTTTCCTCCCCCAATAAAAGATGTAACAGCTGCTTCTCAGGGAGTGAATTCTAAATGAGGCTTGGCATTGCCCTGCGCTGTCAGATCCCTCAATGACCTCTACTTCCTCTGCTTCCTATCTCCCCTCTCCCGCCTCCTCCACCTCTCTCATTTGTCTCCCTCTTCTCCTTAAGACGAGTCCCTTGTGTTGGCTGTGTTGACAGGGCTTTCTCAGTTGGATGCAACCAGAGAGAAGCTGATGTGTCCCTGGCTGCGCAGAAGCATCACGGCATGTGATGGCACCTCAGCCTCTGCTCTTAACAGAATCCACAGGAGTGCCAGATGTGGAAGGGGGAAAAAATGAGCAGAATTCCTGAACAATTATTGCTCCAGTGTTGATGAGTTTGTGTGCTGCACTGGGGTTAAGCCTCGGGTCCTCAGTTGCAGGATGTCCCACTTCTGACTGCTGCTGTCAGTCCTGATTGCCACAGATCAGCAGCAGGGGACATGCCAGAACCTAAAAATCCACAACCGCCTGAACCTTGCAGCCAGGGTGGATGAATGATTCATCCTCTACAAAAAAACTTGTGATTGTCAGGGGAAGATGGGAAATTGTATTTGCAAGGTTTATGAGCACGTGGGTAACCCGAGGATATGATCATTGAATGAACACACAACGTGAAACAGGGAGATATGGAGCAAGAGAGGGGGAGCTGTGGAGTAGAACAGTGAAGATGTGACAGAATCAGGGGATGTGTGAAAAGGGAGGAAACCAGGCTGTGGGAAGATATTTAGGCCACACTGGGATTTTTTAATCGCCTGCCCAATATGCAGCGTGTCTGCTACCTCGGATGTCCAGCTGCTGCTCTTCTCCTGCAACTGCTATGAAATTATGCCGTGACTCCTTATGCAGAACATGTTATTGTTCTCCCGAGGCAGCAATCGGATGTTTCAGCGTCCCTAACGAGCAGCTTATGAATCCCCAAGTCTTTGTTGTATTTACCTGGATTATGTAGCAAATTGGGCTGGGGGATTAAATCATTTTAACCTTTCACCAGTAATCATAGGTGATTACAAGCATTTGGTGATCCTGCTATTCCGAATTATAGAGAGGGGGGGCCAGGTAGGCAGTAATTATGCCGTGGAGAATTACCTGACTCATTTGGTAGATTTTTGCCCCACACAATTTTAGCTCAATAGGTAAAAGGGTCAGCTCGACTGCAATAAAAAGAAATCACCAGGCTTATTACAACAACCGGGCTCCATTTTATTAATAACACAGTAGCAAAATCAATGAAACACCTTTCCCTTAGGAAGACATATTTTATTGGAAGCACTCACCCAACTAGGCTCCAGCGTTACTTTTTCCTTGTTCCAACCTAGCAGATGGATTTTCTAAAGATTTCAGCAAACAGCTTTTTTTTTTTTCTCATCTTTGTGTCCTTGACAACACGTCTAAACAAAGTGTGTGTGTGTGTGTGTGTGTGTGTGTGTGTGTGTGTGTGTGTGTGTGTGTGTGTGTGTGTGTGTGTGTGTGTGTGTGTGTGTGTGTGTGTGTGTGTGTGTGTGTGTGTGTGTGTGTGTGTGTGTGTGTGTGTGTGTGTGTGTGTGTGTGTGTGTGTGTGTGTCGTTTTCTTCCTGTTGCATTGTCTTCTGTGTGACAACAGCTTCTTGTCTTGATTGATCTATTCACCGCACTGTTCATATGTGGCACACACTCGCAGTCTGCAGTGGTGGAGTTGTAATAGAATGATAGGAAACCTGTTTTGTCAGGGCCCGGCCCTGAACTGTTAACCATGATCCTTTTTAAGAAGAGGAACATGAAAGAGCATACCAGCAAGACCGTTTTCCTCACCAACACAACACCCTCTGTGTGAAACAGATAGCATTTTTGCTTTATATGGACTGGATCATGCTTTCCTCACATGGGAATGCTCATCCCTGTCTCAGATCCACTCACGGCTAACATGGCCAACAATTCATCCCGCTGTCTGTTATTGACCCATTCTCACTCCTGTAGATGACTGCATCAGCCGACAAGAAAAAATGTCTTCATCTCTCCCTGCTCACTCTACTGTATCAGTACTTATTACAGAGGATTGTTGGACTCGTTAAAAGAAAAGCCAATAAATGGCTGATTGTGAGCATTGTTTGCATTGAGGCGGTAATCAGCAGACTCAAGTTTGAGGCTATGAAGCCATCTCCCAGACAAGGAGGGCAATACAGAGGGTGAATGCTTTTGTACTTTCATTAAGATGATAGGAGACATAGATAGATCAAACTCTTCGTGGCCTCCGAGCATGAACACATTTCCCACAGCCCAAAAAAAAGGAGACACAAGGTACAAAGACCTTTTGTATCATTTAGGAAAGTGTTCCTTTATATTCCAAATTTATTTTATTGATTTATTTATTCAGAAAGACATAACTGCGTTCTTTATTGAGGCATAATAAATACACCCACGTACAAAGAAAGAACCTTGCTCTCCCAGCAGAGTACAGACTAGTGGAATCTGAGCCTCTGTTGTGCTGCTTTTCTGTAGAACTTCCTCTGTCAGTATGGATTAAAGAGTAGAGAGCTGGAAAACTTCAGAAACACCACCCAACACCACACCAAACTCATGAAATAACTGCAACCATGCAAACAACAGAGGGTTATTTTCAATATCAGTCATACATATTTAATGGCAGCCAAGGTGTGCATCAATATGTGAATTCAGAAGCCCATTGTGATTGAGGGTTTCCGTTGGACTGAATTGGAGAATTGTGCAAAACGGATATTTCAAGCATAATAACAAATACATCTTACAAACGCACAGTGGTGTACGCACGAAGAGTGAAGCTGATGATGTGTTGTTATTGATGTGCTATGTTTAACTGGTAATTTAACCTTTGTGTGGTGTTTGGGTCTGTGGGACCCAGATTAAAAGTTTAATAATGTGGTGGGTCCACCAGTCCCAGGAACATTGGCTGTGTAACAAAAATATGAACACCACACAAGGGTTAATGGTATCTGGTACAGATGACAATATGTGCACCATAGTGCAAAGCTATGGCTCTTAAATTTGTATGACTGGATGCAAAATCTTAAAACTTTTCAGCGTCACATAAATGTTGTGTAGTAAAAGTACAACATTCAGTATTTTATTAGAAAGAGTACTAGTAGAGTAAAACATAAATAAATAAATAAAGTGCCCGGCCAGAATTGAATGAAAGTTAAGTGTACCATTAAAATATACAAAACACTGGCAAATTTCTCTTGGTATAAAACAAAATATACTGCAGTGCAAAAGGCATAGAATCCAACGCTAAGTCCAACCCATTTAGCAACCTTTTACACAAAAGACTTGTTCCATCAGTAATCTAAAGTGGAACTTACTATAGTGGCATTTTGCTGTGCAACAGTTAAGTTAAAATTACACTTTTGTTAATTTTGACTTTTTGTTAACTCAAAAAGCGGCATGCCAAACAATCTTCACAGGTTTGGTTTTGATAGCATTTACTTAGGCAAAGATATTGTAATCGCAAATTTCCCATTTAAATGCATTGAGTTTTTAAACAAAACAAATAAACGTTGATTATAGCGCCCCCTAATGGCCCAGCTTTGCCAAATTTGGTGCAGAGCATCGTGGATAGGTGTGAGACACTGCTCCTTAGTCTTTTGCTGATAACATTTAATTTGGCCGAGATACCATATGATATGTGTTTGGTAGCTTGCTAGAGTAAATTTGAGTGATCGTCAAATGCGCATACTATAACGTAGCAAAATTCTAAGAATACATTTTTGTCGCGGCCATTTGGAGATGCTACATACCAGGTTTCGTGCACATGGTCGTACGGCCTTGGACGAGTTCGAAAAAGTTGGTTTTTGCGCTTAGCGCAATATTGCGAAAAGAACGTTGAGCAGAAATGTCCGTGGTCAGTACCCCACTGTAAGGGGTGTCTCGGTAGGGGCCCTGGATGGCACCCATCAAATTTTGTAAAAATTGGACGAGCCGCTCATGAGATATAAACCTTTTGTATTTGTAGCGCCTCCTAGTGGCATTCTTTTGTGAAATGTGTTTGGTAGCCCCAGAGGGTCATACCAAGGAATAATCTAAAGTTTGGCTTCAACAGCATTTATTTTGCCTGAGATATGGCAAAGTTGGTGTTTTCATAGTTAGGTACACAAATTTGTGTGTAATATGCACAAGTTTTATTCTGTCAAAATTCTTTAAACAACTTTTTGCCAGGTCTGTCTGGAGATGCTATGGTACCAAGTTTCAAGACCACCATTTTTGATAGATTGTGATTTTTCATGCATAAAAGTCTAGGCAGAAATGGGTGTGGCCTATATCACGAGATTGAGTTGGATCCAGGGAACACGTGGATATGTGGTTTTTAAATGTCCGATGTAGGGTTTGGGAGTTATAGAGCGTTTTTTTCTGCTATAGCGCCATCTAGTGGTGGGAGTGGGTCAATTGTTGCACCTTAGGTCTTTAGAGAGTTCTGGCCCAGTCCTGAAAACGGCACACCACCACCATGTACGGTGAAGGCTGTAGCGCGAGTTTAACAAGGAGAATAATAATGGAGGAGGAAATGAATCCTTAGAAAAACAATAGGGTTCCACAGCTCTGCTGTGTGAAGGCCCTCGGGCTTGGACCCCTAATGATAATCAAGTAATTGTTTTGGTAGTTAAAGTTAACATGAAAAGTCATTGTTATCCTTTCAAACGGCAGTTTTTTTATTTTATTTTGGAATGGGAATGTGTTAGCCTTTGCAACCAAGAGAAGACTCCAATGTCAACCATTATATCTCAGTGGATTGCTTTACCGCAGGGAACCAAAAACCCAGATGAAAATCTGGTGAAGATAGATGTTCCACAAAGTTTTGAGCCAATCCCCTACTGAGCACAATGAATTATCAATGTTACCCTTTCAAACACTGCCAGCATTCCCTTATATGAAACATGGCAGAATACGGTTGATGGTGGCAGCCGCATTACAGCCAACACTCCAGCATTCAGTAAATATTCATAAAGTGGTAATCTGTGCAGAGAAATATCTGTGACCGCTACATCTGTCAGTTCAGTTTGCGGTGCATCTGGCCTGTGTTGTACCAAAGCCAGTTTCTCTAAATAAAGACAGACTTTTTGCATCCCCAGCTCCCACCCTCTGTTCTACACACAACAGTTCCGCTCACCAGTGCCAAGCAGCCCAAATTAAATCAGGCTTAAATAAGATATATCTCCGTCTCGGTATGCGTGGATAGACTGATCCTCGCTGCAGCGCTCTGACATTTCTCTCAGGCCGCGGGACGCCTCTGAAGGATTACCTTAGTGGGAGTGGGTTGCATTAGGTAGCCCATGACGAGTCACTCTATTGATAGCCGTGGCAGGTACACCTCAGCAAGGAGCCCCTGTGCACACTGTGGAGAGAAGTGAAATGAGTATAAATTGTGGGTGTCAATTCCAAAGGGGAAAGCTGGTCATCTGTAAAAGAAAAGATGTACGAGCGCATAAGGATGGGTAATTCCACTCCTCTGCCAAGAGAGGACGTGGTGAAGATGACATTCCCTCCTCTGGCCTGTGACAGGACTTCAAAGTTTCTCCTAGTCCTTTTTGTGCTTGTCTTTCTTTCTCTCACTTCCTAATTCTTTTTCTATTCTTTGGGTTTCGTTCAAACCCAGACTTTAGCCCCAGACAACCAGGCAGTCAGACACAGACACACACACACACACACACACACACACACACACACACAGAGAGGTACACACCTTCCTATTGATTTGCTTTCTGATTTGTGCACCGCTGAGCCATTGTTTCTCCGTGTTAAAAAGTGAAGGGAGCGATGACCCAACTATCAATCAAGAAGTAAGACAAAAGCAACACCTTCATCCTCAACAAGCATGCCCGCTATTTGTCAAGTGGCGCATCGCATTCTCAAGGTTACATCAAACTGACAGGCTGTTCCAAAGCAAATGTTGAACACCTTTTGATGCAGCCTTTACAAATTTGTTTAATGAGGAATTGATTTTCACCCCTCCTCTTTTGTGTGTGTGTGGAGGAGGGAGGCTGTCCCTCAGGCCTGGTAACAGCAGGTGGTTCAGCTCCACAGGAGCAACAATCAGACAGAGAACAGGCAGTAAGGAGCAGCTCACTGGGCGGAATGACTCACAGACATGGCCATTCAGACGCACATGATGATGGCTGCTGCCTGCCTCTTTCACAGCCACACCAGGCTGCTGGGCTCAAACGGAGAGAGACTCCTCTGATGCTAATGTGCTGTAGCCTAATGTTGTGGAAACAGATGGAGCTCAGTCATCAGGATTGAATGAAACCATAGATAGAAATGTGGAAAACATGCTTTGGACTGTGAGTGATCTCATGAAAACATCAGAGATCAAATACATCAGGTCTGCTGCTTTAAAGTTTGGCTGCCTGGACGGAAGAAATATGAATAAAACATGGAGGAGGTCTGAAGTAACATGGCTGCCAACAAAATGGGAGGTTTGGAATTTCTAAGCAAAACATTTATTCACAACCGGCGCGGTGAATACAAAATATTGTTTAACGGGGGAGAGCGTCCCTGACAGGAATAGTGAAATACAATTGATGGATTGCAGCACTATTGATTGGTTAAACACAGGGATTTATCTGCCATTGACTGAAATGCATATAAATCATCATCATTTCTATTCTGTAGGCTAACAGCCAATGAGGAAAAAAAGCATCTTAGCTAAAGAATGCATTTGGCCTTCTTCCCCTTTTTATAATAACTCACAGAAGATGGTCAAGTCTTTCTAAATGGGTTAATGAAATCTCAGACTTTACCCAGCTGAGGAAGAGGCGATCGATCCCGCCGTGGGGAGGAAATCCTATATCACCATGCCAGTTCACATTAATCATTGGATGCGCTGTATGACATTACTTTGCATAAGGGAAGCGATCACACCCTCTTTGAGAGAAGTTTGGAATAACGATCAGGGAATGATCAGTCAAAGTCAATGAAAAGGTGTCAGCCGGTCACTTCAAAGAAGAGAGATTAAATCAAATGATTTCAAAAGTTTCTCTGTTTCAGCTAAGTATTTGTCGGGGGAATAACAGGCAAACTGTGTCAGTGCTGACTGGACTAATATGTTCCAGCGAGTGCAGTGAGTGCCTTGATTATTTTCACCTGAGGAAAATTACCCTTGTTTTTCTCGCTCTCTCTCTGTCTCTCTCTTACTCTCTCTCTCTGACAAAAAAATCTTTGATTGACCTGCTGGATGTGCTGGGTCATCCAGCAAATCAATGGCTTGCAACTTTCATGATGGAAAATGTCCCCGATACCGCCTCTACTAAAGGAAGGAGAAAACCGTTTCATGAGAAGGTGTCCCTGAGCCGACGTGATTGACATGTCTTCAAACGCGAACAACTCGAGGTGCGAATCTGACAGCAGTGATCCAGGCTAAGCCATGGCAGAATAAGCTGAGGAATGGCGCAACTAGAAGTCCAGCTGGGGTGGATGTCTTCGCTGTGACAATGTGGACTGACAGGCTCCTGTTCTCCCACAGAAAGGCAGAATTTATGGAAATGGAAGTGGAGTGTTGAGACAGATGGGAGCTGATCATTGTCTGTCCCATGCAGCAATCAGGTGAAACCCTGCCGGGCTGAATTTAAAGCAAATGTGCCCTATAAATCTCCAGGTTTCCCTGAGCCGCCTAATGAAAACTAATAGACAGACTGTGGAAGGAGCCATCCATCCTGCTACTTTTTCCACCCAATAATGGGTTTCTCTCCTGTTGGTGGTGAGATAAAGCTATAAAGTGTTTACACGCATGTTTCTCTGGGGGCAAGTCATGTTAAAAGTAAACAAGCTCAAAACGAGACTTCTTTAACTATTAATGTCACCTAAATATAGACATGGGTCACAACTTATGTTAAATATGGGTCTTACCCTATCGGTTTAACAAACGGAGGCATTACAGCCTAATGTGAAGGAAATGATTCTGTAAATGTCCTGCAGTCTTTTTACATACAGATGTCATTTTTTTCATGCACTTTTAGCACAATAATCAGAAAAACAATTTCACCAGTAATAGGAAAATTGATACATATTTCCATACATATCTAGGTGTAAGTGTAAGCCTGTATATGTGCATGTTGCATGTTTATGTGTACACCTTTGCGCTCTATAATAACATTTTATTCCAGAGAGCAGGGACTGGGGCCCATCCTGCGTGGCACCAAAGGGCGGAAAGAAAGGGGAGGGAAAGAGGGAGGACGGGGGGGGGGGGCTGTTGGTGATCTCCGCCTGCAGATAGGCACCACGGAGACGTTGCCAAATAGAATGTGACTTTGATTTCTCACCTCATTTCACTCTCAGCTGTCGGATAGGTTTCTGCTCAGATGACATCTCCTTCACAACGATGCGCAAAAATGTGGAACGGCTAAGAAATTAGGCAGCTGCTGCTCTACATGCCAGGCAGTCTCCATGACATCATCACCTCCGCCGCTCTCCTGTGACTCAACCACACCGACAACAACAATTACAACAAGAAAACTTAAGCCGCAGCCATGCAAATGATGCACTGCATCTAACGCCTCCCTCCCCCTACTGTTCCCCCACCTTGGCATCTTTGTCTGCTTCTCTGTCCCCGTGAGCAGCCGTGACCCATTTATCTCTGATGTATCGGCGTCTTGGTTTTACCTGTGTGACATGTTGATGCACTGCCATCTTCCCCTCAGACTTTCACAGAGCAGCACCATTAGCACTGCGGTGGCTCTGAAAAAACTAAGATTGGCATTCGACACCTTAATGTGTAAGCAAATATAGTTTTTGATTGTTTTAATACGGACATTTTGTAATGCTCCCTTTTCTAATAGGCTTATAACAAATAGTTAAATAGTTAATAAGTTATGTATCACTGCTTTATGAGATGCTGATAAGGACAGGTTAAAACAACCCTTTGTTTTTTTGTAAAAATGCAGTTGTAACTCTAATTGTGGTTAATTTGAAAGGGTCCCAGATAAACTGAAGGATTAAGTTTTCCTTTTTAGATGGAGAAAATTAACCATTAAAAAAAATGTTTTTGTATTAAAAAGCTAGTGAAAGACTGACAATTTGGAGATTTCACATGATAGTAAGAACATGTTGGTATTCCATTAATAAACGCCTTTTGCAGTTAAACAAAAGGTCAGTGTGAATGAACAGTTCTTATAATCCAGTCTGCAGCTGTAAATGGTAAGAAGATGTTAATAAATTTATTTTGATCCAGAAAATCCTAGAAAATTAGAACTAACCAATTGAAGCGAGGTCACAACCCAAATGTGTTTCCTATTAATGGCATATAAATTATCTTCAAAACATTAGTAAATAATTGATTACTTTAAATACATCCATAAGTTTCAACTTACTGCGTAAACCTAATTAGAAAGTAGTATCTGCACTTTTTCATCATATGTCTTTTATTTCAATTTGTGCTATAAATAGTGTTTCCACTTATCTTATAGATACTGTGCTGGATGTCCAGACACCCTTCTGTGTGTTGTAGGTGTATAATTCAAATTTTAAATGTGTTTACAGTCTCTCACATGATGTCAGGCGAAGGTGTTCCTGGTGGAAAATGATGGAAAACAACAGCAACAAATGGCTATTTCCAGCTTAGCCCAAACCTCCCGTGCAGTCTGACCACATACAATAAATAAGATATGTGTCTGCTTCCGTAACTCTATCCTGTCACTGCTCTCAACCATGTTCTCATCTTGAACCCTGGGGGGGGGGGGGTGGAACAGGACTGGGGAGGATGACCGGTGCAGAGGATAAACTAGCTCAAACTGCAGTAGCTGGCCATAGATTTTTTTTTTTAGCCATCAGGGACAGCTCTGCAACAGTATCTACTCGAGCTGTCTAGCGAGAACATATCTGACTCATATCTGTGATCGGCAGGCTGGGTCTGTGTAAGAGACACCAGCAAACTGCCTTTGTCCTTGTGAGGGATTATTAGGGAAATGGAGACACTGAAACAGTCTGCCTGCGGTTGCCGGACCAGGTCATTTTCAAACCTGTTAGAGTTGCCCATGTGGTATCATGAGGCTTACATACCACCTGCTTGGCTTTTATTCCGACCAGATCTGCTCCACTTGGCGATGAATACTATCTCAATGAGACAGCTGGGTACTGGTAACTACTCACCAATGTTTCATCAACAGGGATTCATGTGTTATTCATTTGCTCCGGCTGCTGGCCGGTGGCCATGTAATGACTGTTCATCGCTGCAGTTGTGTACTGTATTGAGATTTTTGCCCTGGTAAATACCGCTGTTCATTATTCTTCAGAAATCCCTGGGCGAGGCACAGAGCTACAGTTTAAACCATATGAATAACCCAATCAAGTAGACGTCCTCAGGAACTATAGCTGGCTTATAATCAAATTATAATCAAATTCTCATGGAGTTTAAGAGGCATCATAAAACTCTGCTCAATAATTCAAAAAGCAAATATGATATTACCAGGCCTTGTTTATAAATCCACCAGGCCGCCACCCATCAGTGAGCACTTTTTGCCCCAGACAGCTACAGAAGTCAGAGAGGGCTAGCAGCCACGATATTAAAAAGGGGAAACCACTCGCTGGTTCTGCAATTTAAGTGTAAATATGGGCACCTTAGAACAGCTGGTTCATGAATAATGGAAGGACGTTGCCCTTGGTATTCATGGGAGGGGGAACATTCTGCCACTCAAAAACAGAGAAATCTCCAAACCTTGCTCTGTACTTTGCTTGGCCTCAGTGTCTATTTACACACACAGGCTTTAGAACTTGGTCAGGGATGAAACGGCAAAAGTAACAGTGCCGGATGCTGCATGCCTTTGGTTGAGTTCATTTGTCTTTCTTATCCCTTTTTACGTAAGAGATGCATCTAAAATGCTGCTGGAAGAGGGATCTATTCCAGTTTTTCCACAATAAATAAATGGATGACAGCACTGCCTTTGCTGGCGAGCATCAAGACTAAAAAGGGAGGTCAGACGCTTCTGGCTTTGAGACAATGCAGAGGGGTCATTTTGCAATGACACTGCAGATCATTTCACAAGTGAAAAATGAAACGGCGCCCACAGCAAACAATTAAACTTGGAGAAGCTCACGAATGGAAAATGTGTTTTTATACTCTTGTTTTTTGTAAAGTCTTCTAAATTGTCCACACGGAGGTATTTCCTTGAAGCGATAACTGCCTCAGTTCTGAATTACTGTTGCTTTGCACTGCTGAGTGGGCTGGCTCAGCCGTCTGAGGGGTCAGCTGTCTCATTAGAAAGTAGTTAGTAAGACTGGGCTGAAGTTTAAAGATTACTTCTGATAAGTTGCCATTGCGAGCGGTCACTCAGAGTTTACTGCTGAGCCCTTTAACTAGGGACATTTCAACAACATAGGGAACATACTGTATCTGTCTATTTCAGCAAGGCTCCCACTTTAATCAAACATGCTTCAATGGCTAAATCCTCCAAAACAACAGATGAATGTATCCAAAGCTAAAACTTCACGCTGCTAAAAAGGTTATTTACTTGTTAACACCGTAAATAAAGCCAATACATTAGAAGAAAGATCCACCTCAGATACTCTCACTGCTGCGTATTCAAAGTGTTGTAGTTTACTGTGGTGTGCCCACTTCTCTTAAGCCTTCCTCATTTACCTTCTGACAGAGAAAAGCCTCACCTTCTTCATTTTCAGTTGTGAAGAAGGCAATAACTAGTTGAGACCGATAAAACAACCAAGCCACGTAACTTTCAATTTGACACAGATATGTGACACACATTGTCATAAGCTCTTGTTTTTATTTACTAGTTTTGAAGTTTGCCTGGGAGACCACCACCAACCACTTTTACAATTTTGGTTTAATTTACTGACCACTGTCACTCTAGTGTATCTCTGACTGTTCAGCCAATCAAACTCCTGAGGCCTCATGTATAAAACCCTATGCAGTTTCATACCAGAAGATATTGAAAAGTAACTTGAAAAATACCTACGCACAAAAATGTTCACATGTACAAATAAAACCAGGCGTATGCCAGGTCCTGCACACCTTTTCTTTATACAGTGAGGAAAATAAGTATTTGAACACCCTGCTATTTTGCAAGTTCTCCCACTTAGAAATCATGCAGGGGTCTGAAATTGTCATTGTAGGTGCAAGTCCACTGTGAGAGACATAATCTAAAAAAAGAAATCCAAAAATCACAATGTATGATTTTTTAAAAACTATTTATTTGTATGATATATCTGAAAATAAGTATTTGAAAACCAGAGAAAATCAATGTTAATATTTGGTACAGTTGCCTTTGTTTGTATTTCCAGAGGTCAAGCGTTTCCTGTAGTTTTTCACCAGGTACGCACACACTGCAGAAGGGATTTTGGTTCACTCCTCCACACAGATCTTCTCTAGATCAGTCAGGTTTCTGGGCTGTTGCTCAGAAACACGGAGTTAAGCTCCCTCCAAAGATTCTCTATTGGGTTTAGGTCTGGAGACTGGTTAGGCCACACCAGAACCTTGATATGCTTCTTCCAGAGCCACTCCTTGGTTATCCTGGCTGTGTGCTTTGGGTCATTGTCATGTTGGAAGA
>NC_048416.1:12140116-12144767 GCF_013103735.1 Etheostoma cragini | reverse complement strand
CCCCCCCCCCCCCCAAAGCATGATGCTACCACCCCCATACTTCACAGTAGGGATGGTGTTCTTGGGATGGTACTCATCATTCTTCTTCCTACAAACACGGTTAGTGGAATAATGACCAACAAGTTCTATTTTGGTCTCATCTGACCCCATGACTTTCTCCCATGACTCCTCTGGATCATCCAAATGTTCATTGGCAAACTTAAGACGGGTCTTGACATGTGCTGGTTTAAGCAAGGGAACCTTCCGTGCCATGCCCGATTTCAAACCATGACGACTTAGTGTATTACCAACAGTATCCTTGGAAACGGTGGTCCCAGATCAGGTCATTGACCAGCTCCTCCCGTGTACTCCTGGGCTGATTTCTCACCTTTCTTAGGATCATTGAGACCCCACGAGGTGAGCTCTTGCATGGAGCCCCAGTCCAAGGGAGATTGACAGTCATGTTTAACTTCTTCCATTTTCTTATGATTGTTCCAACAGTGGACCTTTTTTCAACAAGCTGCTTGCCAATTTCCCCGTAGCCATTTCCAGACTTGTGGAGGTGTACAATGTTTGATGGCTTTGGTCTTGGCCATGTTAGTAGTTGGATTCTTACTGATTGTATGGGGTGGACAGGTGTCTTTATGCAGCTAACAACCTCAAATATTTGAAGGCAGACTAACAGGTATTTGAGGGTCAGAATTCCAGCCAATAGACAGGTGTTCAAATACTTATTTGCAGCTGTATCATACAAAGAAGTAGTTAAAAATCATACATTGTGATTTCTGGAATATTTTTTTTTTTTTTTAGATTATGTCTCTCACAGTAGACATGCACCTATGATGACAATTTCAGACCCCTCCATGATTTCTAAGTGGGAGAACTTGCAAAATAGCAGGGTGTTCAAATAGTTATTTTCCTCACTGTACATCACAATCAATGTGAAGATGAACGGATGTGAACGAGCGACCAACCCCGCTTTGCCTCCTCCCATAACTGAATATGGAAATGACTACAAATGTGCCCCCGATGTCATTCTTTGTCTAATCACAATGGGTTATCCCACTGCAGACAAAAAAAAAAACTTGCGACGTTTGAGGTGCTGATCGCGGAGGTGGAGGTGAGGAAAAAAAAGTGTTCTGCTTGGAGTCATCTCGGATAAGCAATAAAAGAAAATGCCCAAGTGGCGAATGGTGGCCGGGGAGTGAATGCACCGAAACCCTAGCAAAAAAATGAAATAAATAAAGGCTAATGTCAAAGTGGAAACCGAGTCAATAGATACAGAACAAGATGCATCTCAGTGTCAGACCAAATACCGCACAATAAAAAGGTTGAACCTACTGATGTAATGCCATTTATTTTGTAAGTGTTAATACTCTCACTGAAACTGAGTCCAGCGTGCGGGAGACCCAACTCAGGAGGAGGAGGAGAGGTTAGTGAGGCCAGCGTCTCCACGGCAGGTGACAGTGCACACAGATCTGCTGTGCCACGCATGGAGGAAATAATGAAAATGTACATAGTACGACAGTAACAAAGATATGTGCAGAATCAGGACAGATTGACATTATTCACCAATTTCACATTTTATAGACCAAACAACTAATTGATTAATTGAGAAAATATGTTGACAGATTAATCAATAATGAAAATGATTGTTAGTTCCAGACCTAAAACCATGCAGCACACCTTATTGGTGGTGGGTTTTATGATGCCTGCAGACACTACTCAGGGCCTTTTACCCCACTTCTGGAAGTTAATTATTGTTTTTTTTATTTACAGTTCATGTTCACCTTAAAATAATGGAACATTGATCAAAGATGAAGCAGTGAAGTAGACGTAAAGATGGAAATACAACATTATATTTTATAAAGCATCACTTACTCCATTAATGAAACTAAACATGATTAGAGAGTTAGTCCATACATGTACATAAATATATTTTTTTATTGTTGTTTACGGAACCTCTGTGGTCATTTTGTCCCTCTACATCTGAACCAAACCAACAATTGCTCTGATTTATTTTTAGTTTAGTATATCTATTTAAACTTAATGTGTGAATGAATGGAGGCACACACTAATTTGAATTTAACTCAGGGCAAAAACCTGAACCAAACACAATTTTCAAAAAACAAGTTTCTGCAATTTGAATGTGCATTGATCTCTTAATAACGTTTGTCTCATTACATAGTTATCAACAAACTGAGACAACATTTTAATCTTATTACTTCTTGAATGTCACGGTGCTTAGCTGGCTTTGTTTCCTCCATCAATAGGTAGATAAATTGTTTTTTGTGATTATCATCCATAAAAAACTAAAACTTCACTCTGGGGCTACACGGGCCCCAGAGTGAAGCAATAGCTCCATATGTACTTTGCAGCTACCGCATTGGCTGCTAATATAATTTGTAAGAAGAACTTAAGATGTAACATCCCATTGCTGCAGACACATTTGACTACAGAGTTGAGCGATTAACAGAGAAATCATGCATGAGTGAGCCTGCTTACCGATCTGCTCTGCGTATTAGCCAACACATCCATATATTAGAGCTCGCTAAGCCTAATGAACATCCTGCTCTTATTGATGATCCCATTGTTGTGTGGAAGAATTTACATAATCGCTTCTTTGGTTAAATTTGACATACCTCCCTTCCTCTTCACCTTAGCTGAGATGGTAATATTGTCTCATATGGGTGTTTGTATTTTGAGAAGATTTAAACAACAACAGTTTGTGTTTAAATCACGTATGTCTTTGCACACAAAGAGTACAAAGTAATGTTTTTTTTTTATTTATTTATTTTTTACACCAGTTTCAACTCCCTGTGTCGCATCATCATTATATCTCACAATATTTTCTGCTGAGACAGGGACTTGCAGAGAGTGTTTTTATGTTCTGGGGAGTGGAGCAGGCACAGGGGGGCGAGAAGGAAGGAAGCAGAGAGATAATAGTTTGAAGGCTGTGTCAGTCGTAGGCAGGCTTCAGAAAACATCAGGGTAGCATTCAGAGATAAAAACAGGTATACCACCCCATCCTGTCCTTAGAGCAACTGTGCTTTGATATGTTCTAAAAAATCCATTGATGTCTCTGACAGCAGTTTCCCTCTTTTTTTTTCTACCTTCCTCTGTAATGACAGTGTGATGCTCTGTGAATGTTAAATCAGGTTGTTTCGGTTCAGAATCTGAGTTCTGTCAAATTCACTGAGTTTAAGTTCACTCATTTAATCACAAAGGACAAATGTAGACTAACTTCAAAAGCTCAATGTACTATTTCAATTGAATCCAATTATTTAATTACATTTTTGAACATTGTTCTGGACACAAAAATACAGAAAAGGAATGAATAAGCTCATGAAAACTGCTTTATTTACTGAATTATATTTGTATTTGGTTGTGCTGTCTGCAATTGCAGCACAATACTGTGTTTACTTTTCTAAATTTGATTGCATTTGCTATATTTTGTAGTATTTTCTAAAGTTGCAGTGCATCTTTTCTGTGCTGCATTTGTTGTTAATTAGTTTTGTTTTTTTTGGTTATTTTCAGTGCATTACCTTTTCAGGGCCACTGCACTGTACATCAGCCTTAAAGAAAATTGTTCAACGTGGTCATATTTAATTAATTTCTAATTGTTAAACAAGATGGCAAATATTGTTCAAAAAATAATGGCTGAATATTGCTACAGGATGCATTTTGCTCTTGCACATACACACATAATGGCAAAATTCCTAGCACAGCTGAATAGAGACCCATTTGCCAATACTTGATTAATTTGTTTTACTGTTGTTTGTCATGAGGAATTCAATTAATTTCCCAAAGTGGAACAATACTGGGCCTAATCAAAATAAATGAATCCACAAAACCACATCATTGCTATTTATTACAAAAACACATTCCTGCAATTAGGTATGATGCTTTCCAACATCCATGGGCTGACCTGTTCTTCCCAGTTAATTAAAAGACCAAAGCAGTTATGCTCAACTTACCCCTTCAATGGGCTCAGACATATTGCAGCCAAAGCTGCTCTTACAGAAAGTTAAATAGGCATGACTCAAGTCTGACTGCACTGATGCCTTGCTCTTGCCTTAGAGGCCATATAATAGAAAGTCTTGCTGACTAAGTTATGTTCAAGTTCATTTACCCATGTGCATCTTCATTGAAAGGCATATCTAAAATGTAATTTACAGAGGCATACAACATCAGGAGAAAGGATTAAAACACAATGAAGTGACACAATAGAAAGTCATGAAAGGACTACTTTATTATTTAACAATGCATCATTTTTTGTAGGTAAAATCTTAGTCTGAAAAGTAAGGGACTGTAAAGTATTACGAGAAGGGGCTGGATTAGGTCTTTTCTTTTTACAGGTAGGGTTGTCTTTTTCAGGGCAAGGTACGGGAGGTATTCGGGGGAGTTTGTTGAAGTTGTGTTCTAAGTCCAAAGGAGGGTTGTAATAAAATATTAATGATGCTCGGCATGGCCTTGCTTAAAAAAAAAAAAATACATAAAACAAAATGAAATGCAAGCTGCCCTCCCTTCCAATCCCAAACTGAAGTGGTATTGTGGCATGAAATGGAGATACTAATTAAGTAAAGTACAGTATACCTGAAACTACTACTTGCACTTAGCAAAATTTGAACAATAGACAAAATATGTTGAGCAGTCAAAATATATATATATA
>NC_048416.1:12120206-12140016 GCF_013103735.1 Etheostoma cragini | reverse complement strand
AGTATATAGTGCTATTTGTGATTGATGCGTTAAACCCAGACAGCTGCAGCTCTGCTCCACAGATACAGACTGAGATCGACTTGTTTTGCCTTTGCCTTTCCTGTGCTATAGACCCGCTGAGACTTGTTCTGCTGCTCCATAAGTAACCTATACAGCAGCGCATGTCAACTCACAAGTGACTGCCACAAAGATCAGACAATCCGGATGAGACACTTTATCACATTTCATTGCTTTTCAAACGTATTCCAAGACAAGGACAATGTGATTTATTATTTATGCTCCCAAAGCCACCTTATCCTTCGCTGCCAATGGGCAGACTAAAAATAAACAATTCATTTAGGACTTCTAAGCACAGATAATGGATGCCTTGTGCTTTATACAGTCTGACATTGTCATCTTTGACATAATGCGCTTTGAAGTACAGAGCATATATTTATTATTAAATAATCAACCAAACCTAATCTTCTTGAGAACTGTTCTACTAGCCTTCCTGCATGAGAGAACATTACATTTTTGCATAAAACGTTGGAGACAGTTTAATACAAAAATGTGAGATCAAGAAAGCGTTAGGTTGCATCATCAGATGCAGCCCTGAACTGTGTGTGTTTTCTGTGCCTTTAATTTAAACCAATTACACTCTCAGGAGGCACTGGGAGTCTGGGTTACAGGACAAGGTTACCTTGCCAGGGTGCTTATCATGGAGAAAGTGGCCTGCTAGGACAAAGCAATTCAGAATTTTATTATCATTCAAATTAGAACATATAGAGGGGCTTCTATCCGATTGGTAAAATAATGGGAGTCATTTATCTAGGTCTCACCGACCTTTCATTTCCCATTCATGTCTTATTAGTGGAGCATACATCATCATCCTGCCATAATTAAAAAGAGAAATTCAAATTGATTGTGAGGAAAAAATGGTGCATGCAGGTAGAGATTGAATAGAGCTGTGTGTGCTTTGTAGCCTCGTTTCTGTAGTGGGCTTTAACTGGCCTTTTATGTGTTAATTTTCTTTTGTTAGTTGGCTTCTTGGTTACACAGAAGCCCAGAAGGTACAGTAACCAGACGTCACAGGTGTGTGTCAGCTCTGGGCTAGCCATGGCCAGAATCACAATATTAGAGGCCCAGTGATTAATACACCATGAGACTGAAGGAAAGGTTTCTCACACGTATTAGTCTTTGTAATGGATTAATGAAAAAAAAAAAGAATCCCATGAACTGTTGACTTAGATAAGACCGGATTGATGATGTAAAAATGGGTAGTTTTGCGTTCTTGTTTTCAAGAACACGCAATACTGTGAGAAAACTATTTTATTAAATGACAAATGATACTGTATTTTGGATTGGAACGGTGGAGCCTGGGTTGTCAACAACAGCGTTTTAGTGGAGAAAGAGACACCAGTGTGATTACTCATCAAAATCTTAAAGGAATGAATAAATATGGAAGGATGTTGTTATAAATACATTAATGTTCACTGACTTCCACCGCACATTTAGCATCAACAAATCCAGATAGGAACTGAAAGGAAAGCAGTTAACTACTCAACACATTGCAGTTCAGTGAGCACGACTCAACGCTATGTCTTCTCTCTTATCTATTTGAAGCTTGCAATTCACCAGGGGTCCACGATGGAGAAGATAAATGGGGTAAGAGTTACCCTCAAAGTGGCCCTAATGAGAAATCTGCAGGATATGCTCATATTTTATCTGCAAAATAGAACAAAACAATTCTCCCCAAAGCCCTCTTAAATGCTAATTGAACAGTAATGCTATGCCTCAGGCATCTTGTTGTCAGCTCATTTGGGCAGTGATTTGTCTCAATCCGTCATAGGATTCTCACTTTTGGCACACTCTCAATGAACTGCTCAATGTGCCATTGAAATTCAATTTCATAAATCCCTGTGCTGTACAACAGCCTCTTTGCCAGGCCTGCTTTACACTTTGTCATCCCAATCCCTCTTTTGCAGGGAGATTTGCTTCTTGAACTTTGTGAAATCAGCCTCATATTCGTCCCTCCCATATTTCTTGGCTTTGGAAGTAGCAACCTGGACAGATAGTCAAGTAGCTTTGTGATCCAAGTAACCTCAAAGTTAAAACATATTTAATCGCCATTCTTTGTCATGTGAAAATGGATTGAGCGAGAAACATAACAAAGTCTTATCTCACTGCTGCACTAATAAAAATGATGGATAACATGGGAGCCTGAAATGATCGGAGACAATTGGATTTTGCCCATATTATGTAATTCAAATCCTGCTTGGAGAACAAGCTGGAGTCTCAGGTTCCTTCTGGACTTCTCTCCACCCGACATTACGAAGAGGCCACAACAAAACCCTGCTGAAACAGAAGCTGCTTCAACACCATACAGTAGCTACAAGCAATAATCTATGCTGCTTAAAGCACTCAGCACAGACAAATGGATGAAGAAAAATGCCATAAATATTTGTTTAATGCACTAATAATTCTTAAAGCTGCACTCAATATGGAATTTGAGAATTTGTGTGAAAATGTGCACACAACAAATCAGAACCCATCTCTACAGAGCTTCTTTTTTATATATAGCGAGGATCAGCTCCTTGTTTTTGTTTTAAAACCCACAATGTTACAACTTTACTCTATGGGTCATTGTCACTGCTCTCCTCCATGTTGTTTTCCCAGACGCAGGACACAAAAAAGCTCTCATGAACACATCACATGCAGCAACATACAGACACAGTTAATGGCTAGCTGGTAAACATAGTGGAGTATGATTTAAATTGAATCCTAAATCTATTCCATAAGGATATGCGTTCTAGGTAACTACAGTTGAAAATTAGCTGACTGGCTAACACTGGTGCAAAAAAATGATTGATGCTACTTTTATTGACTGAAGCTGTTAGTGATTTATTGTCTCATTGTTCTAAAAAGTAAATGATGATCTGAAAGTCGCAAGGTGACTATAGCAAGCCACAAAGAAGCCACCATTAGACAACTTGAACCCTTTTTTAGATTGATGCGTACCTTACAACCACTCCGTTTGGCAAGGATTCAAAACAGGAAGTATTCGCCTTTCCCAACTCTGATTAATAACGCCAACTTCAATTACTGATAAAATAAGCACAGATCCCATTAAATGAAACATTTAGCAATCAATAAATGCCTTGTTTACACATGGTAATTAATAAAGTTACATTCTGATTCCCTGCAGGGATTGTTTTTCCTAAGAAACAAGTGATTATTATTTCACAGCATCTCTGAAATATATTTTACTTACTGATAAAATATGTATGATCTCCGTTGGGTACAGCATGTCTGTTTTCATTTGCAGGCTTACCCTCCCCCCCCCCCCTCGTCCCTTTTCAATCCATTTGCCACCTCCTGAAGTTCAGATTTAGTCCAGCAGTCCCTCTCAGTATGGGGTGACAGAGCAGGGTAATTGCTGAATTCTGATTGTCATGCTGTAACAGATGAATGTGGAGGAGAAAGTATGGCGCTAACAGACAGATAACAGATTGCTATCTCTTGCTCACAGCAGTCTGGTGTGGCATAATGGTGTCAGAGTGAAGAAACTTTAATCACATAGGTATGGAATGACAAAAATCTACATATCATGGATCAGTAAAAATAATGGACAAACTCCTTCCAGCTGAACAAATACTCTGCATGTACTGTATATGTCAGTGAACTGTATAATCCTCGTCTTGTGAAGTTAAATTTAAACCAGCTCCCATATCCCCGAGCTGGTGGGATTTAAAGCATTAACTCTAAATTATGATCACTCACAGATTAAAAAAAAAACTAGCACACTGTCATACTGTATATTACAATACATCAAACGATTGGTCCTCTAGGACTGACCATGACACGCCGGTGTAATGACCTTTGTAATGACATTTACCTACTTTTATATTTGTTGCTTCTAAAATACTCTCAACAATTTCTGTTACTTCTTAAAGGAAGTATATACTTTATATGTACCAATACATTTCTACTAATGTTACTAAAAACTTGAATGTATGAACAGTATGTATGTATGTAATGTATGTGTCTGCATATATGTATTAATAGGTGTAAATATATATATATATATATATATATATATATATATATATATTTACTGTATGTGTGTGTGTGTGTATGTGTATAAATACGTGTGTGTGTGTGTGTATATATATATATATATATATATATATATATACTGTAATTATGTGTTTGTATGTACTGTGTGTGTGTGTGTGTGTATGTATATGTATAGGCTGTGTGTCACCGCCTGTGTTCTCTAGAATGCCTGAGACAAAGGCTCATTATTTTTTTATTGTTTTCTGTTTGTCTGAGATGCATTTTTGTCATGATTTTCCCATGTTCCTTGACACAGCTGGCACCACATGGGGATTGGCTAATGCAAATCACTTAAGATAATGGTATTTGTTTTCAATACAAATGGAATTAATTGACCTTGCAAGATGGATCTTCCTCGCAGGGTACCTGTCATTGGCTGCTTGACACAACCATCTTCTGGGTCCGTCTGGATTTGTCTCTGTCTCACTAAGGAAAGGAATATTACACCACGTCATCGCAGGATTACACATTATTTTTCGTTGTTGCTGATGCCTAAGCCCTGTCTAAGCCCTCGTTATGTTTAATGGTGTGAGTTATTGCCTGCCCTGAGCATTGTAACTCACGGGACACGGAGCACAGAACATTTATAGACCCTTCATTCACTATACAGGCTGAGGCCTGCTTACTGCTCATTGTGGTGCTGCTCTGTGATACTGGCATCCTAACATCTTAAAATTCTCACCTCAGGAGAAGACGATTTCAATAATTAATGTCCTTCATTGCATTGTTTTTGCATACAGTCTTAGCTTTTCAAGCATGCAGTGTTTATAGAGAGTAGTCTTTAAGGGTCCACTGAAGTGAAATGGACGGGTCATATTAGGGGTCAACCCATTATACCTACTAATGTGCTGTGAGATTGGTAGCTAATTGATATTGCATGCTAATTGATATTAGCGTTGGGCACATTACCAGCCTTAGGCTTTACATACTGTCCACACAGACACAATTAAGAGAAGCTGTGGGCTGAGACCCATTTGGTTAAATCTTTTCTCTCCACGGTTTTGTTTCGGCGATTTAAATTTGATATTCTGAAGCTCCAGCACAAGATATTTAACCACCCATTCTTTAACTTTACGGAGGGAAGGAGATGTTGGCTTGGAAACAGGGAGGACATTTGTAGAGGAAAGAGCACCTCCACAATACGCAGTGAAGAGCCAAGTGTAAAAACTGATTCCGGTAATTTAAATAGAACTGTGAAAATCACCATTCCTAATCATACCTCCATGAAATATTAAGAAAAGAATTAAGTGCAAATCTGCATTGTTCAGTTGGTGTACATCCAAAGCAATCTGTCGAGTTTATAAAGTTTGAATGGAAGTGTCAGCTACACAGGCGTGATTGAAGGACAGAGACCTGTGGGAGTCATCGCTCTAAATAGGGCACCTAAAATTGCACCAACCTGTATGAAAGGTGTTAAAAATAGCATGTGATTGTAGCCATCTGACACTCATAGATTGGGCGTTTTCCAAAGAGGCATTTTGGCATGTTGCAGCAGGAAAAAACACAGGCGATGACAGCTGAATTGCATTTAGCTGCTCCAGTGTGTGCATGCTGGCTCACTGTCACACTGTCAGGACTTGCAAAGACTCTTGGACCATTAGCATTCTTATTATGACCCTTATTATAGGGTAATACATAATAACTCATTCCAAGTCCATCAAAGGTGCTTTTAACAACTTCAAAGCCTCCACACAGCACTTCTATATTTAATGTGTAGAAATAGAAAATAGAAAAGTCATTGCAATTTAAAAAGCAGCTACACTTAAATTTGGAGGAAGTTACGTAACATAAACAATAAGTTTAGCCCCCCCCCCCAAAGTGGGCTATTGATGTAGAGTCAAAGCATGAGATATGGGGGATACTTGACCTTAGGATCTGGCAACCCACTTTACTGCGTTGCAGCTCTGGCAGTAGTAGTAATGAATGAAAATGTTTTTAAGATATTAGTCAACATTTCAGAATTGAAAACATCTTTGCTAGATATAACTTTAGTTTCAGTCAACCAAACTATTTAAATGTAACCATATTAGGTGTTGACTAATTTGTTTTTATTACTGAAGCCAAAATAAATACCCCCCAAAAATCAAATTAGGACATCAGTAGCTATGTAGGTATAGCTTAGCGGTTCTCTAATCAATCTCAACGTGCCTCATGTTTGATGTTAGTAATTTGTAGGATTCATATTTATGGAACTGACGCCAACCCCTTTTGCAACGAGTGGATCAGAAAACTCTGGTAGCAGCTGCAGCCTGAACATCAGAGAGACACACAGATGAGCTGCAGGTTTTAAGGTGATTTAAATAGAGGTTAATGTTGGAGCTGTGGCTCTGTCACGAAGCGCCGTTTTATTAACTGCAGGACACTCATGAGTTGTGTAGTCAGAGTTACAGAATCCCAGGTGAGGATTACAGCAGTTGGTTCAAACACAGTAGCACGTTACACCTACTTGTTGCTATCCATTTATTTTCTTGTAACATAAAAAAAATGCATTGTGTCATTTTTTAAATGACAGCTTTTAGTCTTTAGTAGAATAAGAGTCAAGCTGTTCCTTTGTGTATGTTGTTAAATCAAAAAAGTATTTGTCACACACACAAATACCCAAAATAAACCGAAAATGTCCGAGTAACAGATTAGAAACTGTAATGTCATTACTGATCTTAAATTTGATGAGATTGATGAAAAATGTCATCAAAATGGGTTACGGCACAAAACTGAATATGTGCTGTGCAAACAAATATAATAGAAATGATTCTTCCTTTATCAGGGACGCGGTTCATGCTTTTGTCAGTTTCACCTTGCTAGTTATCAGCTTCAGAACTCCTGTGAGTGTATCTTGTAAGTTGAAAGAACATCTTAATTATGCTCACAGGCGTACTTCCCAGCATGCAATGCATGTGAATTAACTCTCCAGAATCTTTCCTTCGTATCATTTTTGCCCATGACTCACAAGATGAAGACTTATTCTGTATGTTTGCAAAGTTAAGCAAAGATCCAGTACTGATGAAAATGAAAACGATTGTAACTATGACAAAAATGAGAGTACAATTCTATCCTCTGACATTGTTGGCTAACATGAAAACCTTTATTAGATTCTCTTAACTGCAAACTCCTTTATTTGCCATTACACAAAGTCAGAATTTTCTTGGTGTGAATATAATTTGTGGTCACGTGTGTCAGAGAGTGAATTAGGTATAACCTTGTTTACAAAGTCGGTCTCAACCATTTTCTCTGTTAGCACTGCAGAGTCTTTGTGTTGCTCAATGGTAGTCTGTTCATCCGGAAGAACCGTGGATTGTTGTTTTTGTGTTTAGAGTGAATCAGTTTGTCTACGGAAGAAAACCTGCTGTGGTTTCTACTTTGCTCATTTTGGGGTAATAAGAACAATCAGAAAGCAATTCTACTCTGTTGTGGGGCAAAAAAATTGGACCTTGCTGTGTGAATTAGTTGTGAGCATTGTTCACATACAGATTTAAGCGATTTCATTTAAGTGGAACCACTTGCATAATGTGTGTTTATTGAACAACTGCCATTTCCTCCTACAGGGGTATTTTTCCTTATTTCCTCGGGGGTATGGCGAGACAGGGTATGGGTCCACGAGAACAAGACAAACCGAGATTTATCACTGTTTTAAAGATAACTTCAGTGACAAAATATGACTTAAGTTGACTCAGAAAATAAGTCTTTAATTCAATCTAAAGTCACAAAATGAAAAACAAGCACTGTGAAAGGTTTTGTCACAAACTCAAATGACTCCCCTGTATAACTAAGCTCTTCAGACTTAATAAGTGTGGGGTTTTCATCGGGAATCCAAAATGATGCCACACAACGATTTAAACTGGCGGTTAGCGTTGGGTACCGTTACCATTTTCACCGATGCCGGTAACTGAAAATCGGTGCCGATAACCTACGGTATCTTTTTCCTTGTACTTTCCCTCCATTTAGTTATTTTATACACCACACAAAATGAAGCACCTCCCTCTCCCCCTTCAAATCTGTCCCCACAACCTATTAATATAAATAATTATTCTATTCTAATTATTATTTATTACACTGCACTGTAACTTTTATTCTTGTATTTGTATGTTCTATGTTAGACTGTTCTATTTTCATGACCGTTTTTAATTGCTGTTTAATGTTTTATATTAATCATTTTGAATGGTCTTGTTGCTGAAATGTGCTCTAACTATAAAGTTGCCTTGCCCTGCAACCTCCAGCCTGTCAGTCAATCAGCAGGGCATCTCAGGCGTCTCAGAAGTGTAAAGTTAACTGCACTGCGAGCTTGCTATTATATTATATTTAGTGAAGTTTTGAAAAGTGTAACCACACTAGCGATAGCTTTAACGGCATCGCCGTGACTCATGGTGACTTATATAAGCTTTCAAGGCGACATAACTCTAGTTCTATTCCCTCTGCACCACAGAGACCACTGCTCTGTGTGTGCCTGAGCTCCGCTGTTTGTCAAACATGCAGAGAGGACACTGGGATTTGGCAGTGCTTGATTTTACGTGATTCCGTCCTTAGTGACAAGATCTCGTGGGACGAGATCTTCTAAGTGTCTAATGTAAACAAGAATCTTTAAAATTTAAAGTTTAATTAAACTTCTTTGAAATTTTGAGCTTGGCAATTTGCCATTCTTTTCGCCATTTTGGATGACGGCCAAACTTGTCTGTTGCAGTGTCTGCGCTAAGCGCTAAAAAGAGGGAGAGTTAGAGGTAAATGCAGAGCTTCAGGTCCTGGTCCATTCATGCGCATGTTCAGCAGCACACAGAAAATCATCCGACTTTGCTTTAAGTTACCGGCTAGTCCTACCACGGTTCACAAAACCCACGGCTCGGTTTGTATCACAGTTTTTGTTTCTGTACGTTTCTTGTTGTTAATTTTTCTTTTAATCTTTAACACTCCAAAAATATACTTCAGCATATGATATATAGCTTAAGTATCCATAATGTAGGATACAGTATTAAAAATAGTTCATATCATGTAATCATGCACCAACTGAATTTGACTTGACTTTAAGCACATTATTGGGACCTTCTCTAAGGAAAGCTAGGGGAGACGTTGATACAGCAAGAGGGAAGATTGATGAGTGATGGAAGATCATTGATGATTTCAACAAGCTCTTCATTTATTTGGTAAAAAAAGGAGAATGTGTATTGTCATACAGGAATGTATGTGCCTTTTTTAGCACACAAAGATTGAAATATTACAAAATACCAATTTAATAAATTGCATTTATCCAACTGCCACCTTCAGTGTAGCTCTTACAAAAATTCTACCCTTTAAAAGAAAAAGAGAGCAACTTTTAAAGCTCAGTCTTTTGAATAATTCAGAATGCGTTAAACATAAAAAATAGTCAAAAATGAAAAAGGAAAGTTGTTTCGAGGAGAATAAAATTAATAAGTTTTCCTAGTGAACTTACCAAAAAGTCTCTGGTCGCTGCAAATGTTGGTATAATATGAAAATGGCTGGTGGATTTAAGAAATAATATTTTACTGATTGAGGCTTTAGAGTGAAAAAATGTTAGTTTAGTGATGGTAAAATGTGTACAGGTTGGGAGGACGGTCTGAAAGGTTTCTTTCACTGCACGTTTTGTTGGTAACTTGTCCACACCTTTTCTTTTGCGAGAAAGGGAAACACACTGTCTGAGGTCACATACCGGCACGAGGCTGCATTCCTCTACATTGCATTCATTGAACCGTGCGAACCAGACGGTTGGGATTTTACTCATGTCACTCGTGTCACCCCTGCTTAGCTAGCTCTGTTGAAAAGGTGCTACTGAACGCTGAACAAGATATTTTTAGGCGACCAAAATGTTCCATTAAAGCTATGACACAAGCCTTACGTGATCGCGCATGCAGCCCCACCCCTCCTCCACGCAGTTTCTAGTAGCCAAGGAGGACAAGGAGGATTAAAAAAAAACTGATTTACTCGAGCTTCTGTGCGGGAAAGAGAGAGTTGTGTGGAGCTGATAGTCTTAATTAGCTTTGTAGCAACTCACCGGGCAATGGCTTGAATGTAACAGACGTTTATTAATATTAAAAAGTTACGCACTAAAGCTTAAAACTTTGACGAAGTGAAAACACAGTCAGAGGGTCGACTTTTAAGATTAATACACGGACACCTAAAACAAGTTCAATGCTATTTTAATGTACACAGGGCCATGGAAAAGCATTTCTAATCCGCTGTCCTGATTGACAGGTTGTGCGTTTAGCCACGCTCTAAAGCATCCTGTGCTTTATAGTCGTTGAATATTAAAATAAATGGGACCACAATTTATACAATTGAAAATCATGCTGTATTGAAGAAGACATGAAACTAGCGATAGTTTCAAGTAAACTTAAACTCATTTTGAAGATGTTTACCATTTAATACTGTTTGGATTTTTCACATTTCATTTGTCAGTTAACTGTTAAATTACATTATCCATAGTTTTTAGTTTTGGTTTAGCTAGCAGCATGGCCGGTCGTCAGTCCAACCACGGGATTAATTGCCTTGATATTTGGTACAGGCATTCATGGTCCCCAGAGGATGAATTGTACTGACTTTGGTGATCCCCTAATTTTTCCTTTAGCATCACTAACTGATCAAAATGTCAGGTTGAGAGCTGCTAATGTGGCTATTATTGTCTTGTGCATTAATTCTTTACACCGCCAGAAATAGATATTTTTAGTTAGTGTTTAGCTTTATAATTTGTCAAATTTAAACATACTGGAACTGGCATCAATGCACTCATAATGGGTTCAAATGATAGACAGACAGATGCAGCCAAATTCTTAGTTAGAAACCTTGAGGAATATTTTGAGAAGCCGGGTTTGGTGGCATGTTTGTGATGGGATATGTTGTTCTGAACACAGCTAACATGCTCTATGTGGGCCACGAGCCCTGCCACCTTGCTGTTTGCCAAGTATGTTATGACACAAGATGCTGTACATGACATTCCGCTACCTCAGTTTCCATGGATACCACACCTGATTAGACATAGAGTCATGCACGTGTCCGCTAGATTATGACAGCAAGATGAGGCGGATGCCATCTCTCCAAGAGCCTATACCACTCAGAAAACGATATAAAGTAGAAGTAAACCAACACAACGATGCTGTTTACCAGCCTGCAAATGTGAATTTGCTTTTTAACCTGTTTAATTCTCTCAACCACCCAGTGATGCACGGAGATGTTGACTTTCTTTCTTCCCTTTTGATATCCCAATTCGGTTCATGACCAAATGTTTGACAGTCTAGAGATGTAATCGACTTTTTCCCCTCTGTCTGTATTTAAATCCTTTTATTCGTTCTTCACATTCACTGGCTCTGTTCCCTATTCCTTCTGCTCAGCATGCATGAAGCGGACAGCACAGGGAGCCCAGAGATCCATAATCCCCCTACAGGAGAGAAGTGGATGGCTTTAATGATTTAAATCTTGTCAATGAGCACCTTCTCTGATTTGAAATGAGAAATTTGAAGGCCTATTGGAATTGAGCCCAAAACAGTGCCACACTTACCACATCAGCATTCCCCTCAATCAATGGTCATTGACTGCAGCAAGAAGGTGCTTAATCATTTATAATTAGAGATAATCAGACATCTTGTCCATTCTTGTAACAAGAGGCTCGCTGGGATCAAAGTTCTCAATTTGACATTCTGACTCCAATTTCTTTAATTTGACAGCGTTGGTAATCTGAGATTTTTTTCCCCCTGTACGCCGCAGTTAAGTCAGAATCAACAAACTATGTATGATTTACAGCTTGAAAGGAAGAAACGGGATGTGTTCACAAAATCATGTCAGTGTTTGGAAGCCAATTTATTGTGTCACAACAACAGTGACAAAACAGGGAAAAAAAGCAAAACCGAGAGTGAAGTGTTGGAGTCTAAATGCTCAGTTGAGTCTGAGCTGGGCGTGGCAGCGGAGTCTCTCTTGCTGGTGGTATCTCTTAGTAATGAGGCCCTGTGAAGCCGCGGCTCCCACCCCTCACTGGGCCCTCATACATCATTAATGTTCCCACATCATAGTCCCGATAATTACCGGGGACGTGAATGTCACCTCAGTCGCGCCTCCTCAACAGAGGATGACTGCACAAGGTCTGTGGTCTGGCAGACGTGACATGAGTGTGTTGCATCTCGCAGGCATTCCTCACACGCACACACAAACACTCTGGGTCTCGCCACACACTCACAAACATACTGATTTTACCCAAAGTGAACCATATGCGTTCTGTTATCACACTCCCAACACATGGGAGGCTCGACTCCTTTGGCTTTGTTCCAGCAGACAGACCATGATTTTCTTCATAGATACTGTGTAGCATCTATGTGTCAAAATAAAAAAACTGTTAAAGAAAAAAAGGGTCAGTTCACCCTAAATACAGAGTACAGTACTTTTACTTACTTTTAGTGGTATCTTGCCATGCACAATTTGGATTTTATCTGCCCAGATTTTTAGAATATTGTCCCTGACAATTTAGCCTCCACCCAACACTATGGAGGTGAATGTAAAGGAATTGTTCAGCTCTATGTTTATGATACATATCATGATACAAGGGTCATGATTCAATATATTTTGATATAGTGAAATTTTAAATATAATTTTAGAGAAACTGTAATAGTCTGTAATATTTTTAAGCACTTACCGCCAAGCCCCTAAATTTGGTGGACATAGTACAGTTTTGGGGCCCAAATGGAAACACAATACAGAAAAGGCAATCTAATGCAACTTAACAAAGCTTTCCTTAACTGGAATGAATGAAAAGACATTACCAAAATGAAAATATCC
Source organism: Etheostoma cragini (assembly GCF_013103735.1). NCBI lineage: Eukaryota > Metazoa > Chordata > Actinopteri > Perciformes > Percidae > Etheostoma > Etheostoma cragini. The sequence continues at coordinate 12,127,155 of NC_048416.1, read as the reverse complement.
AATTATTTATTAAAATCAAAGATTCAACATATATTCTCGCAGACCCTCCAGAACACACAAGCACAAGGGTTTGACTTAGTAAAAAGTCATATATTTTAACTGCAACTGCGTAATCCGACTCAAAATCCAAACCTGTGCTTATGGCCAGGCAAAGCAACCTATTTAGTTAGTAAATTACTGAAGCAAAGGTGCATAATAGGTCTCCACTCTCTGCTGTCACATCTCTAGCCCTCCATTCAAGGGAGTGGTACGGAGGCATGAAGATTGTGGATTTTGAGTTGTTTAGGCATTTAAGATTCTTCCCTTTTTGTAAATCACATTTCCTGGCTATGACAAAACATCTTAAAGTGCTCATATTAGGCCCAGTTTCAGGTTCATAATTGTATTTAGAGATTAAATCAAAATAGGTTTACATTGTTTAATTTTTAAAAAACACCACATTTTTGTTGTACTACATTGCTGCAGCTCCTCTTTTCACCCTGTGTGTTGAGCTCTCTGTTTTAGCTACAGAGTGAAACATTGCACTTCTGTTCCATCTTTGTTGGGAGTCACACATGTGCAGTAGCTAGGTAAGGACTACCAGCCATTAAGATGCAGAGAATGAGGCCGTGCCACGCTAACAGTTAGGCGAGCATTATGACGTGTATTACACAGTAATAGTGTAATAGTAATAGTGACGCATGTCCGTCACAGAAGTTAAGGCTGGACTACAATTGAGCTGTTTGGAGGAGTTTGTGTTTTCTGCTGGAGATGGTAAGTGCCTTTGGGGGGGACTTTGGGCTTTTTCACTTTGTAAAGCTATAACATGCACAAAACAGATATATAACACAATAACTGATTATATCACAGTACTGATATAACACTTTTATGGTGAGAGAAGATATACTGTATAATGAGAGGTGATAGACTATAATGTTACAAGGAAGAACAGATAACCAAAATAAAAAACTCATGAATAAAGAAAATCATTCTGTGCGAAACCTTAAAGTCTGCTCATTAAATGGCCAACTCATGTTGAAACATAAAAAAAAAAAGAAGAAAAAAAAAAGAAACAGGTTTTTGGGCATCAGGGAGTGAGACTTATCATTCTTGCTGTCAAATTACCCTTGTGACTGAACAGATGTTTGCACCTGCTTCAATTCTTCATCACTTTTCCTTCTCTGCCTCTCTTTTTCTGATACACACATGTGCACACAGAAATTCAGAAACACTGGGTTTCAGCCTGAACTCTCATTTGGCCAATTACTCTGACCTTCCAAATTGCAAAGACCATCCGAAAGCCTCTTACAGTGAATGTAACATCCCCTCCTTCCTCGCCCTCTGGAGAGATATTCAGCATGCTCCTCCAACCCCACTGATAGGACAATTTAGCTATAAAATGAGCCTGTTTTGCCTCAACACATTTCTTCCCGCATATCTTCCAGGGCTGTGGGTTTTATTGACCGCTGTCCTCCCAGCGGTGTTGGTGCCTGGACTGGAGCACTCAGCAGCAGCTGGTTGGGCTGTTGATGGTTGTTAGCCCCACTGGCTGCGCTGTTCTGGGCTTTGAGTGGTGCCAGGCACAGCAGTTACCCCGCTCCCCTACAGCCCTGTCTGAGGTGGCTTGTTAGGAAGCTGCTTAAAATAGAGAAGAAATATCTCCAGTCTCACTGCACCACTTCCTTCTCCACACGCCTGGCTGATTTTTCTGGCTGGCAGGCACACGGTTACCTGGTACATAGAGCGCGGGGTTTACATATAGCTTTGTGTGTGTGTGTGTGTCTGTGTGTGTGTGTGTTTTAGTTGGGGCACAACTCATTCTTGTCTTAAACCAGGCTTGGCTGTGTTGTTTACCTACACGTTTTGATTTGAGGCAGCCTACTGGGATCTCCCCCAGGAAGGGTGACCATGGGGGAGCCAGGGCACACGCTCTGCCTCAATCTCCACCACAACAAATCCTGGCTGGTTAGAAGCATTTTCTGTCGGTTTAGCAGGATAATAGCCTGCATAGGTTGTATTCATTTTAATTCATCCCATGCTCTCGGTTTTCTGTTTTAGACGGGAAGTTTTCAGCCAGCACCGCTAGTTTGTGCTGCACTTCAGTTGTTGTTTCCAAAGCAATATTTCAGTCATGTGGCAGGTACACTTAAGTACAGCCAACACTCATTGTTGAGACAGATTGCAGTTTTAAACCCATTTAAATTAGCAAACTAATTGAATTAGTAAATTTGATTGTATCATGGGTCCTTCACAGCCATTTGTCCACTACAGCTATTATTATGTTGGCTAGTCCAATAATGGTTTCCCTCTACAGCAGTTATACTGGAGTTTTATAGTGCCAAAGGCAGTCTTTCACTAATATCTAAAAACTGTTGGGGGGGTTATGCTCCTGGCAACAGTGAGGCCAGGTGGTGTGCATCAGTACACCCCAACATACCAGCCAGTCAAAGCTCATATCACAACCTGGATAGCCACACTGACATACTTGCTATCAGACAACAAGTAGTCAATATATTTTAATATCAGATCACTCAGTTAAGTGACAAATGCTTCATGCACTTCTGCATTATTGTTTATATTTATTTGCCTTTTTTAACTGCTCATCTACTTTCCAAAGTGCAGCTGCCACTTCATCCGTTACTTCAGCTGTGTACTGGGTGATACAGCCTAATCCAAAAATAAAGATAACTTTATAATGACATGCAATGAGGAAATGCAAAATAACACTTGGACATTTGATAATTTAATATTTTTACTGACCTCCAAGAGTTATTAATCAATTGAACACGACAAACATTTTTCTCCTTTAATCTTTAATGCTGAAACAGCCACCCAATTCACAATTTGTTGTTGATTTAAAGCCTATACTAACATTGAATTCATTTGCATATATTCCAAATGTGAAGTCATATTCAGGGTCTGATCTTAGATAGGAGATGCTGTCTGTAGTCCTCCTTATATTATGGAAATACATATATTACGCTACACATTTCCATGGAAACTGAGCTTGCTATAATGGAAAAAATGATAGATGTGTTAAAGTATCAGTTCTCGAATGGGGTTGTTGGTTTAAAGAGGCTCTTATTGCATATGGGGAATTATATGTGATGATGTCCATATATACAGTGTCAAAATTGACTATCCCTAGTGATGCAAAGAAATGATTATTCTGTATGCACTGGGTCGGAAACCGAAACCGAAAATAATAGGGTTTATTGTACTTTTGTACAAATATTTTACTTTTAATTGGTTTGCATGAATTTTATAAATCTGAATTAAAAAACTACAAAGCAATAGAATGATCACACTTTTATTGAAAGTAACACACCAAAATTTGTGTGTATATATAAAACACAATATATTATTCTTCATTCAGTTCCATAACAATCAAATATAACAGATTTTTTTATGTAGTCTACATATTAAATTGGATGTCGTTCTTTTATAGGTGGTGTATCAAACCTGATGTGGAAAAGCTCTTTGGCAACATACTAGAGCCCGACCTATAAAGGATTTTTAAGGTCGATATCAATACAAATATTTGGTGATTTAAAAATCCGATATTCCAAAATATCCGCCAATTTACTGTTTATTAAAAATCATGAAACGCGTAACATAACATACGATTTCCCTAACATTAGTAATTCGTAGTTATTACTAAAAATAATATGAGAATGTTTTAGTTTTTCCAATAGAACAGAGGAGCATCAAAATATATTCTAAGTTCTGATACATAAAATGTATAAAAATACAAACTTATGATATGAAACTTAAAGTTGCCAACAGGGACGATGTAGAGTGCACTCTAGTGGACAAACTATGCAACGTCATACATTCCTAACATGGTTGAAGGGTGTTTTGTTTTTTGTTTTTTTAAATAATTTATCGTCCATTATAAATGCTGAAATCAATAGTTTAGAAAATGCCTAATATTGGCCTCTATACCGTGTTCCCTCTTGGAATGTCTGCTGAACAAACACTGCAGATCGTAACTTTAATGTCCTTATCAGAAACAAAGTAATTCCACACCGCTGACCTGATCAGCCTTTGCTGGGTAGCACCATGATAACAGCTAGATCCACTGAGAGGACAAGCTGAGCACGAGGGGTGAGGTGGAGGGGTATATATTTTTGGCTCATATTTTCTGCAGTTTTTCTCTTTTGGAGCAAAACTGAAAATGCTATTTTCGGCTAAAAGTTTTTGTCCGCCCAAATTATCGTGCCTCCCTAACGATGCCAATGAACAAATCTATGTGTGTACTATCTATGTGTCTACTAATAAGCATATGCTGTGAATTCAATCAAACAAAAATGCCATATGCACTCTGCAAATGCTGATGACTGTTTAAAGTCTTGGGCAACTAAGCCAAAAATAATCTCTCACAGATTTCTTCAACATGTTGGAGCAACAGAAATGCCTTCTGAAGTCCAAGTTAGATGGCCTTAACATCAATATGTTTAACAATCTAATACTTTGGCTAATAATTAATCATGTGACTAAATCATAAAGGATGTTGTTACATGGACATGGACATGGGCAACACATTGTCATACCTAAATGAAAGAATGGGTTGATTAGCAATGACTCTCAAAACAAACTATTTACTGCCCCACAGTGGACATTTTAATCAAGGGACCGTTCTATTTAATGTAATGGCGTTGTAAAACTGAACTAGTTAAGTTAAGGCTCCAAAAATATTTAGGATAAGGAATTGGCTTAAGAACTTGTCACATAAAACTACCAAATGAGGACTTCAACGTGTCACAAACTCAACTCTTCAAAAGTCAGTTAATTTCAAAAACTGATTGTTGACTTTTGGTTTCCCACGGGACTCAAACTCAGGTCTCCTGCATATAAAACCTGTTTTGTCCCGTCCACCACCCCAGCCTGCCTCCTTATGCAGAATTTGGCACCCTTATACTTTGTCCCCTCATTTACCCCCATGATAATTAATATGGCCACTAACAGCCCACCTAAAAATGGGAATTTTATGAGCTGCTTGCACAATCAATCATTATATTACATGTCATTTAGCTAATGCTTTTTATCCAAAGCAACTTACAATTGCTATATATGTCAGAGGTTGCACACCTCTAGAGCAACTATGGGTTACATTGGTTGACGTATTGCAGTGGGAATCAAAACCAGATCTCCCACACCTATCAATAGGGTTGTTTTCTAGGTGAGGACGGTTTGACATGTGTATGGTGAAGAAAGCAGCACTGGAGAATTAATTTTATGGGAGATTATTAGTTTTCTTGGCATCACTGTTTGGGGTATTTTCTACAGATTCAGATTTTTTTGTTTTAACCTTGTGCTGTAAGAGGGCTGTGATCATCTAAAAGCTCACTGTTAAACAACTGTGTGTGTCATGCTACATAGTTGGTAATTATCCAGAATACCGGAGGCATCTGATTTCTTGTGTCACGGCCAAAAAATAAAAATAAAAAAATAGATAAGAAATATGTGTTGTTTTAGCTATTTTGTAACATTTTCCCCGGTAGGGTTTGTGAATATTTAATCATTTGCCCACATCTGGGCCTTGAGTTGGCACAGCAGGAGGGCACTGTTTTATGTCCTATGTAATCTGGTGTGCAGAGGGTGGAGTTCTGTGTGAAGTTGAACAAGGGGGGGATAAGATACATCTCACACTTCAGGGTCAGTTCACAAAATTCACAAAAGAAACGTGCATCTTAATTCCATACTACATAGAACATGTATCCAGTATGTCCTATAAATGTTATAGTACAGTGTTTTTGCAGTTAGTATACAGGAAATCAATGCACACTATGAATTATAACTGAATCAAACTGGGACATTTCAATATACTCACTGTGTCAGTAATAGAGATAGCAAAATTGCTTTCCCAAGATTTAGTACTTTTGTTTTCCTTCATTTGGCTGTCTCACCACCAACCATAATATCTGTAATGTTTTGCTGTTTTGAGTACCTGCCTCATTTTGCTAGCACATTCTTTTTTGGCACAATAGTTTACACAATGAAGTGTACATTATTGTATACTTTATTTTGTTGGTACTTAATTGTGGACATGCAACATAATCAAATTCTGCTTGTCCAGTGTTGTGGAATTGAGACACAGCTACACTTTCTCATGTACACCATATATAGATGGGTTCATTTGGGTTCAGTTGCAATGCTAACACTCTAATTTGATTTCATCAACACTGTCGGCCACAAAGATAGTGAACCATGAGCAGAGCAACAATGAGGCTCAATAACGGTGTATAGACAGCAAGTTCAACCATGTACAAGTGAAATCTTGCTATGTAAATTGAGAAATTTAAAAAGGGTCACAGCTGGATACCGGGCAGGAGAGTATTGGATATCCAGATAGGATGACCATTGTATGACAGCAGGTTCAACCTAAAAGTCATTAACTGTGTCACCAACACTTATAGCCGAGCCAGCTCCAGAGCCTTCAAATGTCTCAAGGAATAGTAAACATAGTCACGGAATCACAACGCTTCCCAGGGGCTGAACTATAATGCGTTTGAATTTAATATTCGCAGAGAGCTCAGCAACTAACTCGATATACAGCACATCATCTAATGTATAGCACATCATCCTTACTCTAACACTTCCAGACGGAAAGTCAATAAATCAGCCGCAGTTTATGGATAGAGTTTTATTTAGCCAAATGTAGGAGTAGATCTCACGTAGCCTACATGCTAATTAAGATGAACGTACTGCCAAAACAAAACGTGTCCTGGTTGATTAGAATATGTAAATAATTACAGTTGGCTCCTAGTCCTGAACCATATTATGCATGGTATAACAGTTTGTTTCAGGTTAGTACATTCCAGTTACTACACTTTTAACACTTTGCCATTCATTTTTTTAAAGGCAAGTGGTTTGATGATGGAATTTATGCAGTTTTTAAAAATTATTTGTAGGGGATTTCTTCAATAAAGTGTAAAAATCATTGTTCTCTATCTATCTATCTATCTAT
>NC_048416.1:12109358-12120106 GCF_013103735.1 Etheostoma cragini | reverse complement strand
ATATATATGTGTGTGTGTGTATATATATATATATATGTGTATATATATGTGTGTGTGTGTATATATATATGTGTATATATGTGTGTGTGTGTATATATATATATATGTGTATATATATGTGTGTGTGTGTATATATATATATGTGTATATATATGTGTGTGTGTGTATATATATGTGTATATATATATATGTGTGTGTGTATATATATATATGTGTATATATATATATGTGTGTATATATATATATATGTGTGTATATATATATATATATATATGTTTATATATATATATATATATATATATGTGTGTGTATATATATGTATATATGTGTATATATGTGTATATACATGTATATATGTATATATATGTATATTAGTACCTTATATATGCTATTAGTACCTTGTCAGAGATAAACTGTTGCAAATCCTTTTGTGGTTAAATGCCTCTATTCTCCTGCAGTATCTGATAAAAATGTTAAAGGAGGCTCATCATACTGACACATTGATGAACAGTGACCTACATTAAAAATAAAAAACTTAAGTTAATGTGAAACACCATTTCAAGTGAAGAACCTGTAATGTAGCAGGCTGTAGCATCTGGAGGCAGATGTTGCTGCTTAGTCCCTTTATCTCCTGTTACTGGAACAAAAGTCCTTCTCACCTTTCTACTTTGTCTTCTTAGTTAAAAATAAAAATAAAAATAAATCTGTTAGGTCCTTTTAGGATGTATGAGCTGTTTTCAAAAGAACGCCATTTCATATGTCATTCAGTTTTCATAAGAGCCAGCTTGAGCTGGTTTATAAACTGCAATGAAGCAGCAGCATGATAGTAGACTGATGCACCTCTCCATCACCACTCCACCCGCTTCCAAAAAGGAGTGAAATTAATTAAATTGTGGATGAGACAAAGGCTTGGGACATAAAGGCTGCTGTTAGCATTTTTCTAGCTCATTGATTCCTTGTTACTGCTGCACATTATGGCCCCCTGAACCCTCATAAATCAATTCATAGCCTATTGTCCTTTTCAGAAGGCTCTCTTCACTGTTGGCTGTAACATGTCCGAGGTGACAATAATCTATTGTTTCAGTTTAAAGCTTAGTGCTGCGCTTTAGACCCACGGCCACAGAGTCCAGCAGGATGTATGAGCTGCCTGCAGGGAGCAGTGGTTGACACGTAAGGGTCAAGCTCGGCAACATGGGGAATCCGTCTTTGTCTTAGTGAGGGATATACATACTGTGTCATAAACTCCTAGAACACTGCTGAACTTAAGCTACCTAAAGTACCTGGATTTTAGGTGTCTGAATGGATTATAACAAACAGGTGAGAGAGAGAAAGTCAGTAAGTAAATCCTGAGATAAATGCATTAAGCGGTAAATGAAAAGTGATTCTCTACTCCATGCTTTCTGGGGTTGTTGGAGAGTGGTTCTAAATTGAAAACTGTTTAACAGAAACATTCAATGCATAATTTCTCTGTCTGCTCCCTGAGAGTACACAGATGTTCCCTGAGGTGTCTGTTTTTCTTGGTTTATGTATATATTTATATATTTTACCAATTTGGTTTATCAAAAGGTTCTTCTGGACTAGAAATGAATCTCATGTGCAAAATATACAAAACTGGTAATGAATAAAATCATGTACAAGTTATAAAAAACGTAAAAAAGGCTGTAGACAAGTTACAAACTGCTACGTTCCAATTTGGAGATGGTCCGATACAATTTTTTGCATGCACCCAACAATCAGTTATAACGAAAAAAGAACATAAATAAACTATAATGTAGATTTTCTTTAGGGCTTTATTATGTGGTATCACATCCCGGCATAAACTCCAGTACTTCCCAATATCAGCATTTTAGGCAGTATTGGAGACAATACAGATACTGGAACATCTCCAGTTTCAAGCAATATCTGATAAACAGTTTTTGTCCTAACCATTGTCTGCATTATAAACAACTTGATATATTTGATAGAATTATTTTTGGCACTTGTGTTCTTAGGGAATACATCTAATCAATTAAATTGCAAGTACATTTCAATCATGTAAACCTTCACTACCAATTTGCTTCAGAAAGTCTGTGTCTTTGTGTGTTGTTTCGATCCCAAGATGTGGTACTGTGTTGAAGACTGTGACTACAGAAGTGAGAAAAGCAAGGAAAAAAACCCGAAAAGCTTTTCTCTGAGCAGAATTGTTTACAGCCGGGTTACTATTGGACTCCAGATCGATTCCAACTGGTCGGTGGACTGGCATTAAGTAGACCAGTGAAGCAGCTAGTTAGACACCGGAGCTTAGCCTGAGATCATTATAGAACACCAGCTGGCTGCACCAGCCACACACTGTACTGTGTTGTCTTTATGCTCGTGAAGACAGACAGAATGTTTTTTTTTTTGCCCTATGATCTTTATTTTTGTAATGTATATCGACGTCTGAGGTTGCTTTTAGCAGTTAGCTTTATCTAACTTAAACCAAAAACAGAGAAAAGGAGTCAAATGGATTCATTAGACACGACTTTTTGATCAAAAACAAGTTTGTCAAACCAGTTACAGAGATGTTGTGGCTTAATGTGTGTTTTCCGGCAGGCAGGAGGTCTACACCAAATTTCAGCCCACCTACCCAAGGCAATTGTGCTCTGGAAGCGGTCGGGAGCCTCTCTGGCCTGATTTGCATGCTGGTTATACATCTGTTCGCCAAATCTTAACAAAATAACAGTCTTTTATAAATCAATCAGTGACAGGCAGCGGTAATTTCAATTGGAGAGGTTTAATGTTTCCTTTGGCACCCAAAAGATTTTTGCAACTTTTTCACTTTGTGGTTTGCTCATAATTTGTAGATACAAAAAAGTATTCCCATCTATTTAATGTCTTACTTTCAATGTATAAGTAACGATCTAAAATGCAGAGCGAGCGACACAGATGGCAGAACTAAAATAACCCTTTTACCTGGAAACAAGCATTTGATTAAGCTCTTGTTCAAAAAGCCCCATTCACCGTTCAGAGTGCACCTGTAAGAACACCGGCTGTTCCATTTTATTCTCCTCACATGCCTCATGCATGCTGTGCAGTTCGATCGCTTGGCGACTGTATAATCTAGGCGGGTCTTTGACTTGAGGTGTGACAGTCTGGAGATGTTGGTGTGGGAAGGTGCCGCTGAGCACTCAGAGGTCAGTCTGTGCCAACAGTAGCCTGACAACATCCTGTAGGCACAGCTGTAGGCACTTTTATAAAGGTCACCCTGGCCTGACCACCCACCCCATCAACCTCCATCACTGGACCCTGTGCCCATAAACTGACTTGTGAGGATGCCCTTTTTTGCTTTAAGTTAGCCTTTATAGTAGGTTTGGGTGGTAATATGGTATACCGTGGGGTCTTAAAAATAGCAACAGTGTCAGTTTCAATACAGTCATTAAAAAATGCAATGCACTTACTGTATATAGGAGACAAGGATTAAATATTAAATATAATTTATTAATGCCTAAAAATGCTTATGTGTGGTTGCCATCACGTGAGTGTGGAGGAAAAAGAGAGGGGGGGGACAATGGCAAGTCACGCACTGAGTGTCCTGGTCTCAAAGAAGAACACGACTTCTGCAGTTTGGCAGCATTTCGGGTTCCGAGTGGATTTGTCTGCTATTAGTACAACAGGGACCATAGCTTTATTCTTTCTCCACCCACTTTTCTTGAGTAGACAAATTACTGTTATACACTAAGCTATTTCTATTACTCTCTCAGCTGCAAATACCGTATCCAGCGGAGACAACCTCATCCCCTGAGTGGTGTCAAAAAGCATTCTGGGATCTAAATGGAGTTAGAAGTATCTGTGGCTGATGCTGATGGCATGTCAAGGAAAAAAGAGGTCAAAGGAAAAGTAAATTACAACGCTAACTACTGTAAAGCAGTGGATAGATGGATAGATAGATAGATAGGTAGATAGATTTTTATTGATCCCAGAATAATTCAAGTGTTGCAGAAGCAAAATGTCAGACACACAGAACATGAAATAAAAGGATACAATATACAGTGGGGTTTGACAGTTTTGGCACCCCAGGTCAAGATTTGTATTAATGTGCATAAAGAAGCCAAGAGAAGATGGAAAAAGGCATCAAATGACACAATATACATTCGTATAATATGTCACAAAATGTTAAATTTTATTTCCATCATTTACACTTTTAAAATAACAAACAAAAAATGGCGTCTGCAAAAGTTTGGGCACCTTGCAGAGTTTATAGCATGCACCGCCCCCTTTGGAAAGCTGAGACCTGACAGTGTCATGGATTGTTCTCAATCGTCGTCTGGAAAGACCAGGTGATGTCAATTTTAACGTTTTAAATGCCCAGACTCATCTGACCTTGCCCAAACAATCAGCACCATGGCTTCTTCTAAGCAGTTGTCTAGGAAACTGAAACTCAAAATAGTTGACACTCACAAAGCAGGAGAAGGCTATAAGAACATAGCGAAGATGCCAATATCCCCTGTCCCGTATGTAATAAAGAAATGGCAGTCATCAGGAACAGTGGAAGTTAAAGCAAGATCTGGAAGACCAAGAAAAATATCAGACAGAACAGCTCGCAGGACTGTGAGAAAAGCAAGTCAAAACCCACGTTTGATTGGACGATCCATCCAGAAAGACCCGGCAGACATTGGAATTGTGGTTCACCATTCCACTATAAAGAGATACTTGTACTAATATGGTCTTCATGGAAGAGTAATCAGAAGAAAACCTCTTCTACATCCTCACCTTAAAAATTAGCGTTTGAAGTTTGCAAATGAACATATAGATAAGCCTGATGCATGGTGGAAACACATTCTGTGGAAACGATGAGGTTAAAATAGTACTTTTTGGCCGGAATGTGCAAAGGTGGGGGTATTGTTGTATTGCAGCCAGTGGCACAGGAACATTTCACAGTAGTCCGTGACAGACAGCAGTGCCTGACAGACAGCCCAGAAAATGCAGCGTCGTGACAATACGGACATTTTATACACACAACTTGTGTAACTCCGCTGACCCGCCATTTGACCAGGGCTGGACCCATTCATAATGAGTCACTCTGTGAGTAGCGGATGCTTCAGTCCATCACACTCCCCCTCTCTCCCTCGCTCTTTTAATCAGTCTTTTATTTCAGATACAAATTTCAGATTGGGAAGGAAAGCCATTAAGGTAGCTTATCATGGACCAAAATGTTAGTCAAGGGTAAGATTTAACTTCATTGTGGCACTAGTAAAAGTGTTAGGGCTCACCAAAATATCAGGATTCATTCTCTGGATTGGACCCGGCAATAAAAGGATCCATGTCTGTTGTAGGGCAGAACGATTCATCTAATAATTTCACTCTGTGTGATTACATACTGCAAAAGTTTAGCGATTTAAGTAAACAAAAAGCTGTGCTGTGTGCACGTTGAATTTGCCCTCTTAATTACACTACCCCCATTGATGTTTTAAGCGCTACTCTCGTGACGTCTACAAAAGACATGACCAGTCAGTCTGTTTAGGCAGCGGCGCATGAGGTTTGTATGGTCACGTGAGTATCAGAAGTGTAGAGAGTTTCAGAGCTCTCTATTTTCTGTGTGTAACTCCTGGCAGTGGCAGTAACTTCTGGCAGTGGCCTGCCAGGACTTATTAACAAGAAGAGTTGGCTGCAATACAGCAAAGGAGGAAAAGGATTGAAGAATACAAATAAAAGAAATTGTGTGACCGGAAAAAGAGTTAGAGTCTTGTTAACATCGGTGAGGCATTGCAACGCTGCAGGAACCTCTGTTATTTCAAAGGAACAAAACCAATGAGGGCTGTCGTCGTTAATAATTTTAGCTTCGCTGTTTTGCTGTTTTCAATGGGTCAGTTTAAATAGATAGATATTTAGATAGATAGATAGAAACATATTTCCCCATGAGAGATTTGTTTTCACAGTCTGTTTAATGCACCAGGCAATATACACGGGCAAATACATCAACAGACAGCATTAAACGGGTATATAGACACATAGAAACAACCACATTTACGACGACACCGGATACACAGTCAGCGAGATAGTGTGTCCTTCTACACCTCAGAGTCGTGTACCTGTGGCCAGATGGCAGCAGTGTAAAGTGTGGATGTAGAGGGTGATTGGTGTCATTGACAATGCTGAGGGTAAGCCGTGTAATGGTCCCATTGCTCAGGTCTGAGAAGTTAGGTGAGCTGATCATTTTGGAAATATGTGCGATCTTGGTGAGTAAGCATTTGTTGTAGAAACAGGGGGAAGAGTACAGGGTTGGGTAAGACATGGGCCGGTGTGAGATTTTGACAGTGTGATAACCTTCAGCAAAAACATCACTGTTTCACTGTATTGTAGTCTTGCAATTAGAGCTTTTAGATTTTTATTTTTTAAATGTCTAGGGGGGAAGACAGTGTATTTCATTTTTAAACACACAGCACACTGGCATGGAGAGGCATAGTGCACTTTCTGTCCTTGAAAAAAACACTCATGCCATAGGAATGTAATGACAGAAAATGTGGTTTTAAAACCGTGACGTTTTCATATCACGGTATACCTTGAATGAATGATCAAAACTGAGATTATTGTCCAAAGTGAGACCAAGCTATCTGAATTTGTTGACCTGTTCTGTTGTCTTTTTATGGAAGGAGACAGGAAACAGTCCAGTGTGTTGGTGCATTAAAGACCAGTACTTCTTTTGTCTGTTCAGATGGAGGTAGTTGTGCACAACTGTGTGAAATGAGAGATGGAGAGTTGATAGGCTGTAATAGAGTTGTTGACCCAATATGCCAGTGTCATCTGAATATTTATGTGGTGATGGGTGAGGGGCTGATGCAGTCGTTTGTTTACAGGGTGTGGAGAAGGGGCTGAGAACATAGCCTTGAGGGGCTCCGGTGTTGTTTATGATGGTTGGTGAAGTGACAGCTCCTATTCTTATAGCCTTAACCTCGTTTGATATTGTTTGTGATGGCTGCTTCCAACTGTAGCTACAGTTAGCTAATCTACAACGTAATGTGAGCTAATATCGATTCTAGTCGGCAGAGACACTAACAACAGTTGTCGCCATGGCAATGCACGTGAATCTCAATAATCACTAGTTATGTTACACCCATCTTAAAGGTCCTTGTTTATAAGGACATACCGAATGTATTATTTCAATGAGAATTTGTATTTAATGTTCTGTTTAATTTGTACTGCTGAAAAAAGAAAAAATGTCTATTTCAAAAAGGTTTTCTATTTCATTTTGTGAAATATTAAGTTATATAAAAAAGTATTGCGCATGTTTTGTTGATGTGTTTCTTCTTATACTCGTTTAATTTTGTATGTTCAAGTTGAGAAAAACACATTTCAAAATGTTAGTATTTTGTGCATTTTCCCTCCCAATCAAGCAAGGAGACTCATTACATCACAGTATTAGAATCCCAATATGACTTTTTCTCCAAATTATGCAGCCCTACAGGACATTTAGAATCTACTCATTTGTCCTTATAGTACTTTAGCTTGTCTATTTTGATACATATTTGAGAGTAAGTGAAGTGGCTCCATTCTTAAATCATCATCGCTCACTGCTGAACATTTGGTATACTGAGAAAATGATGCTTCTAGTGATAACAGCAGTGGGTGCATTATTTTCCCTCATTAAGAGTGCTGCCTTCAGGCTAAGGATTAGTACTGCCATTACACCTGCGTGAGATTCATTTGCGTGTTAAAGGTCAAACAAACATCCTTTTGGCACAGAAGTCAACTTCTCATTTTTTATAAGTAAAATGAAGGAAAAAAAATAGAAAGTTAAATTTGGTGTTATCATTTCTAGCCTTTATATATCATATTATATAACTAAAAATGAATGTGGGTGGATCTTTAATTTATCCCATTGTGCAGTATATTAATCATGGAAACAATGCATATTCAATTTAAAATTACATGTCACAGTTTTAGGTCCTATATGCAAGATCCCCTTCTCATTTCCTTGGTATTGATTTCACAGTGATTTCTATCATAAGGGCAATAATGTGTTTTTCCAATACCATAATTTCTTAAAAAATACATTTTTCAAAGCTACATGTTCATCTAAAAGCATGTGCTCCCTGCTGTTGTCACCATCTTGGAGATATTTCATGTAAAGGCGAAGTAGGACTCAAGCTAATTTAACCAGCTGGAGAGAAAGAACCAGCATGAGGAAAGGACATAAGGTTAAGCAGATAATGTGTCTGCAATACCAAGCTGGCGTCCGTTGCTTCTCCGCTGCTGTTTTGTTTGCTTTAAGTTGTCTAACGGGCCTTTTCATTCCCATTACCCAGTTTCCGCGCTCTGCGGTGCTGTCGGTGCTGGTCACTGTTTGAGGCGAGGCTAAGATCACCGTGGCCAAGGGCACGTCCGCCCGCCTGTGACTCCACTGTCAGCACTAATGCATTCAGGGCAGAGCTACATGCTTTTTCAGGTGTGTCTGCAGGCTGCAGCATCAGCAGATTGTAATCAAATCCAATCTGGTATTAAAAGACGATCTTGACACTTGACTCCATCAAAAGAAAACAGGAAAAGTTAATATGTGTAAAGGGATTGTAGATGGGTCCTCGGTGATCTTCCCGCCTTTGGTCACCTCATAAAATAAAAAATGGACTGCGCACTAAATTCAACCTTTTTAAAAGGAGTCTATAATGGTCCTTTGATCAGCACTACAGTGCAGTAAGCATGCTCTGTTTGAAGTGTTGATAAAGGACTTCCACTGTTGGTTGGGTGTGAATGAATACAAAAACACAGAACATACAAACTCCTCCATTATGTATGGAGCAATACAGAATCTTCAGTCGACTATAGTGACGAGAGGCTTCGCTCCTGATTTGGCAACCTGTTTTCACACATATTCCAGCTGCCACATTGACTTCTCACTTAAAAAGCAATTTGAGAAAGCTCAGTCATGCAGGCATATGTGAAACTGGCCTTAAATCTCAGTCACTGCTCAGCAAGGAAGTGTTAAGCATCCATCTACCCTTTCACTCATGTACTCATTCAGATGCACAGTGTCACCTTAAAGGGAGAAACTGAATTCAGAAGAAAATCAATATGATAAACTGCTACTTGTTTTGGCCCTAAATTGTTTCAGTTTGGAAATCGATACAGGAGCCAGAGCCATTCATCACCGTTTGAGAGAAGTGGGCGCCCCACGGGAAAATATTAGGGCCTCCATGTGGAGCAGAAAAAAAAGAAAGAAAATTCAATGGGTGTTGGTGTGAGCTGGGTGAAAAGGGAGGTCAGCTGATGGCAGACAGGGAGAGAAATAAAGAATAAAGACAAAGAGAATAAATACTGGGCATCAAGGAGAAGAAAACAGCGTGGGAAGAGGAGAACTGTAAAATGCTTCTCTCTCTCTCTCTCTCTCTCTGTCTCTCTCTCAGAAGGATGGATGACGTGCAGGGGTTTATCAGACTCTGACAGACACAATAAAAAATAACCTTCCCAGTGTGGGGCCTGCTCATGTTAATACGGTGCAGCAGGCGACGTCTGAGCCAGGTCATTAGGGACCGCTGACAGCGCCATTAGGACAATGGGCAGATTATTGCAGTTACATATGACAAACTGCCGATGTGGACTCGGCCATGTTCCTCAGCTGACCTTTGGTGAGCATCATCATGACTCTGTAAATCAGGATGGAAGGCAAGACAAAACAAGGGGATATTGTGAGTGGTTATTATGACAATGGTGCACCATTGTCTTTTATTGCCTCCGCTTGTAATGGGTTATTGCTGTTCTCTACAGATGTGGAGGATAATTTACTGTCAGAATCTACTTAAAATGTTGTTGGTGTATTTTTGCTTAATAAATGACATTGTGAATCAAGTTTCGAATTGGCATTTTAAAACCTATAAAACTGCTTATGTCTCCATCTAAAATGATAGTTACGTAATGTTACTTCACGTATCGTAGGCTTCATTCTCAAAGAGCTGTTGTTAATAGGTTGAACCCAATATTTCTTAGGCTGTGCATAACTCATAGAATCTGGTAGTGCAATATGTAACAATCGTTCCAGGTTGTGGATGCTGTAAAATGAGATTTCACTGACCTTTTGTTTTGGTGTTTATTAGAGAAACATTTGACAACTAATACCCAATGGTATTACATAGACTGCAAAAATGTTTTGTGTGCGGTTTTTGCTTATTTACTTCTAGTTTAGCAGTATGTCATTATGCATCTGTTTTGCATAGATGTAAAAAAAAAACCATTCTGCATTAAACTGTTTAATTTCAAGAAATTACATTGAAATGCCAGGAAACAAGACATTTTATTCTTTGGAGAAGTGATATTCATGCTCGGATAAACTCAAGTTAATTAGATGCTGTGGTGTTTACAGTGTTTACCAACACCTTCAGAGGTCAAAATTCAATACTACATTTGACATAAATTACAATAAATTGCAGTAGAAAGCATGACAAATGGATATTAAATGTTCCCCTCTTGGCTTGACTATGCACAGGAGCGTAGAAAAAGTGCAAGCAGTTTGCCGTGTAACCAGCTTGGTTATGAATGGGAGTTTCAAATGAAGACATGTCCTATCAGGGAACCTGTCATAGTATAAAAACTAATCCAACCTCTAGTCGGCCAAGCCAGGTGAAAT
The DNA here is from genome assembly GCF_013103735.1 of Etheostoma cragini. Lineage (NCBI taxonomy): Eukaryota > Metazoa > Chordata > Actinopteri > Perciformes > Percidae > Etheostoma > Etheostoma cragini. The sequence goes on along the minus strand of NC_048416.1, from coordinate 12,109,533 downwards.
GTGAACAATACAAGTATTAGTCATTAAATGCACCACAGATAATGTGCACAGAGTGGAACAGGTGAACAGAGGGGAGGGAAATTACTTGGGAACTGAAATTTATACAGTGGGTACGGAAAGTATTCAGACCCCTTTAAATTTTTCACTCTTTGTTTCATTGCAGCCTTTTTCCAAA
>NC_048416.1:12094465-12109258 GCF_013103735.1 Etheostoma cragini | reverse complement strand
AAAATGGCTGCAATGAAACAAAGAGTGAAAAATTTAAAGGGGTCTGAATACTTTCCGTACCCACTGTATATATCTATCATTTTGAAAATGAGATGTGCAACAGGACAGCCTACCATGAAATTAGCTTAGAGTTCTAGTGCAATATTAGTTTCAAAACATAATTTCAATGCTCAAGTATGTTTGTCTGGGTAAGATCATCAATGTTTTTCATTACAAATAGCTTGAGACACTGATATGGAGTAGGGGGACACATCTGGCAAAAAGAAAAGATTACTTGATTTAAAAGACTAAAAAAACAGGCCCGTAGATATCATTGAGGACAAAGATGTCCTATCTTCCATAAGATTTCTGGACATTTAGGGGCTTAACATTGACAAGACTTTTCATTATACGATATGTTTCATTAGCTGATTGTAATGTGTTTTTTTTAGAATACATTTGACTGTTGAGACTGAAAAAGTGAAAAGCCATGCTAGTGTTTATCTGGGCCAGGGGCTGGAAAGTCTGTATGAAGACGGCGTGGGCCGAGTTAGGGAAAGTATGGAGGTCAAAAGAAGGCAAAGGGGCATTGACGTGACTTCAAGCCCCTGGCCCGATTAGACATCGCAGCTGGTGTGATCCTATAGCCAGTAGTCCTAAACTAATGGACTTTTATTTGTTTGATATGTCCTTTTGTTTACAGCAAGGTTATAATTGTTAACGAAAATTATGTGGGGAAAAAACAGAGTTGTTAACTGAAATAAAAATAAAAACAAGGTATTAAAAAAAGCGATAACTAAAACTGTAATGTCTGTTGGCAAAACTAACTAAAATAATGTTATATTAGGAAATGTCTTTAGTTTTCGTCTTTGTCAATGTTTTCAAAGAGCAAATAACGTTAAATGTTCAGACTATAGAACTAAGCCATTGAAATATAGTTTCCAACAATGAACCAAGATATTCTTATATTCCATGTCAAATTGTACACAACATAGTTTGTGCCCCTTGCCTGGCATCATGGCAGTACCAAAAATCAGAAGAAAATGTCTTAATTGATTATGACTGTGTCAGATAAAAAAAGGCCTTTCAGTGGAAGGTGGTAAAATAGGTGGACAGTTTATGAAAAGAGAAAAATCCCACGAATTTGAAAGTGCATTTCAGAAACTCGCTCAGGGAGGCTAACCTAGCTTACCTTAACAAGGTAAAGTAGAAAGGGTGGGTTAATATGTGTGTCGATACTCAAACTAAAGTTCAAAAACACCTGTTTATGTATGTCTTATTTAGTCTATTGGCTATTTTGGATGTTTTCCTGGAACATGCCACTTACACATTCTGCACATATTTGTGCTCATCATCATATGTACATTGTATGTACTGGTGTTATTGTTGAATACATGGTTGAAAACATATTTCTAAAATTGCATGATGTTTTTGTTATGACACAATACTTTTTCTGACCTTATTTAAAAGTTGGCCCTGACAAATAACCCATATTACAAAAAAGTCTAAAACTAATAAAAACTAAATAAAAACTAAACTAAAACTAAGAATTTTGAAAATAAAAAATTTAAACAAAATAAGAATATAAACTAATGAAAAAATACAAAATTATAATAACCTTGGTTTACAGTTATCTCTGCTTTTTCTCAATGATCAGTCTTTTGCTCTCTCCATCACGTTTGCGGTTGCACTCCAGGCTTTTTTGCTTGTGCTTCCAAACTCTTTGTTTGCAAGAGAGCTCGACAGTCCCGCCCACAGAGGGTTCCGGAAGTAAAAATACATGTTGATGGGATGAGTAGCTCCTTTGCTTGATAATGAAAATATGTACACAGTCTTGTACCTTGACTTTTTTTTGATGTTCTGTTTTTTTTTTCACTTGAAATGATCTGCTGTAGGGTTATGAGTCACGTTGTAGCTGGTTAGCCTAAGGCATGTTCGCAAAAAACGCAAAAAATCAGTATATAAAGAGATTTATCTCTTTATATACTGATTTTTTGCGTCGGCGGGTCTTACAGGGTTGCGTCCCCATTGGCTAATGAGTTTTTGGAGTATGTTTGAGTGACAGCTCAGTGCCTGCCTGCCTGCCCAAACGTTTCAGTGCAGCTAATGTTAGAGACTCTGGAGTACAAACAAACTACTCTACACAGCAGATTCATACAAGATTAATAATGTCCAAGTATTGATCATGTATACTGTCTGTGATGTACAAGCGTGGTTATGAGACTTTTGTTGTTTTGTTGTGTTAAATTACTAGTAAAGCTGTGTAAGATAGCAATTAACGTAAGCTAACTGCTAACGTTATCTAGCTATGACATGCTAGCCAAGCCACGTAAAGTTAGCTTACTGTCGATACTGAGCTAATTTGCCATGGGAATCATGTAGGCTTGGTGAGGCCTTGTGCAATGGAGCTGTATAAATTATCGTCTTCGTACATAATATCAAACAAATGAAAGTCCATAAGTTTACAACTACATAAATGTTTTGTTTGCAAGTTTTAGGTTTTACCTTTTGAGGTGAGACAATTCTTTTGCCTGAGTTAGCAATTTTTGTTTGATACTTAATCCCATAGATATTGAAGGTGTTGGGTTTGGGTGAAGCTCTCTGCAAAGGGAAGAAGCATCTTGTCTTTCTGCCCTATCGCGTCATTGTGTCTGATTCTCTCTGATTCATTCAGCCTTTTGTTACATCCATCTGTAACTGCCACTTTGTCTGGCAGGTGAAACAGCGGAAATAAATAAAACACCAAGGCGGAGTGTTCACCCTTTTGGAAAGTACTGATCACAGATTTTGTTGTATCACTTTGGAATGAGAGCAAACATGATTTCTCATCACCCTTTCTTCAGTTTCTCTTTGTGATGAGTGCTGAAAATTTTTTTTGGTTTAGATGTGGTTTCAAATATTCAATAGCACATAACTTCTTTCGATGACAACTATTCAACATATATCAATCATAAATAGTCAGATATTTTATGATGACATGTTTTTGTAATCCAGGGCTGCTCTATGAAATATTGAAAGCAGGGGTATGTTGGTGTTGACTTTGATCACTGCCAGCTCTCTTCCCCTGTCAGGCTCAATCAAAGCACAAAGCAACATGTGTTTCAGGCCAGACTTTCCCCCAGAACTCACTCTGCCTTGTTCTGCTTATCTGCAACAATGATGTGTGCTGCATGGAGTTTATTAATTTATTCACTTGCCCGCCTCATGCTGGGCATCACTCTAAAAAGAACCCACTTCGCTCCTGTTGACACAAGCTCAGATTGTGACACCAGTCAATGTACTGTTGGGTTTTAAAAAGATAAGACATTGTTAATAATTTGATAACAATGTACTTTTGGTCTAGGTACATATCAATCGACACTGCAGCTGGGCGAAAAGGGATTAAATAAATAATAACAGATTTAATCAACATTTGGTTCGCACACACCATTTCAAGTTTCTAAAGAATGATTATGTTATGACTGTCAATTTGCATATTAGAGGAGACTCATTGTCCCCCCAGGAAAGGTAATTGCTATGCCAGCCTTTGGGAGCTGCCCCTGCTGGGCCAGACTTGATTAGAACAAAGAATATGTATTCAGTGTAGTTTTGAAAATAGGTGACACCAACTTGGTAGGATCCTGTGGGCAGGTGTGGCCTCAAGAGACATGGATTCTGAAATAACACCTTTCTTTTGAAGATATTTGACCAATAAGAAGAGGTTTCACTTGAGGAACCACCCTCAACTCTAGGGAATAAATGTTTGTCATTTAGAAATATTCAAGACTGATCTCATGCGATTCTATCTGGGAGAAGTATGGATCAGGTCCGCTGTCAGCTCCAGTGTTATTACGTTTTGTGTCTTATTGTCTTTGTCATATCATTTTCATCATGCTGTTTCATTCAACCCTTTGTTAATTCTCCATTGGACTTGCCTCCTTTTTCAGAGATTCAACAAACACACAGTTAGTTTTTTCTAACAGTACCAACAGAGACAAGGGATTCCACACAGGCAAATTAAGTCATGCATTGTAAGGCAGGCTGTTCTCACAAAGCTGTTTTGTCTGAGTCGAACAGGAGGACTTAAATGAACACTGCGCTGCACAAAAAATTCTTTGAACAGTAAAATACCTTTGAAAGTCTTATTTTTTCAGGAAAAGACTTTTAAACAGTTTTTTAGACATTGAGCATTTATGTTGTTAAACAAGTATATATAGATTTACAGATATTTGCATTGGGTGTAAAGGTAATTTCCCCGCTAAAGTTCTTTTAAGTGCAATGTGATATAAGAAAAATGGTGGCACATATTGAACAAACATAGATGGAGTAAGATGTAGGACAAAGTAAACACAGTGGTACATAACAATTATTAAATTAGTATACATAAGTTATCCATCCGTCCATCTTTGTCTGCTTATCCGGTATCGGGTCGCGGGGGCAGCAGCTCTAGTAGGGGGCCCCAAACTTCCCTTTCCCGAGCCGCATTAACCAGCTCCGACTGGGGGATCCCGAGGCGTTCCCATACCAGGTCGGAGATTTAATCTCTCCACCTAGTCCTGGGTCTTCCCCGAGGCCTCCTCCCAGCTGGACATGCCAGGAACACCTCCCTAGGGAGTCACCTGAGGGGCATCCTTACCAGATGCCCGAACCACCTCAACTGGCTCCTTTCAACGCGTAGAAGCAGCGGCTCTACTCCGAGCTCCTCTCGGATGACTAAGCTTCTCACCCTATCTCTGAGGGAGACGCCAGCCCCCCCCCCCGGAGGAAACCCATTTCAGCCGCTTGGAACCTGGATCTTGATCTTTTGGTCGTGACCCAGCCTTCATGACCATAGGTGAGGGTAGGAACAAAAAGTGACCAGTAGATTGAGAGCTTTGCCTTCTGGCTCAGCTCTCTTTTCATCAGCGCGATGAATTGAATGCAATACCGCACCCGCTGGGACGATTCTCCGACCAATCTCACGCTCCATCGTCTCCTTACCTCAAGGTATTTCAACTCCTTTACTTGGGGCAAGGAGTCATTAACTACCTGAAGAAGGCACTCCATCGGTTTCCTGCTAAGGAAATGAGCTATGTTGAAGAAATTTCTGTCATTTGTAATTAATGTGTGAGTATGGCTATAGGAATATATGTATATTAGAGTCCGGATTGGGACGAATTTTTCTGCCCGGCCCACATCCGACAGAGCCGTCACCGAGCCCAACAGGCATTAAGAAATTTGTGTCTGAGTCCAACACAGTTAAAATCTTTTTTTCTTATACTAATGACACATGGAAGCTACGTTTTTGTGTCCAACTTTTATTTATTTTTCTGTAGGAAGGCATTCGCAAATGTCAACAGAGTGCATACCGGGCAACAAGCGCACATTAATAATCTGTTTAATTAAAATGTTCAATGTGTTAACCTTTCCTGCTTACTTTGTTTCCAATTGTGGTCAGAAAACCAGAGGAGACTTGTTACCTCCAGTACTGACGTTATAGAATGAATGTCAGGGTTAAAATCCCTTTTTTGGTAGCAAATGAATGAACTTGGCTTTCACTCTGGGGTTTATTGTGGACACCGCACACACTGTACAAAACTTAAACTTATTCCACCAGCTCTGCTCCGGTCGCATCTACAACACGTCTGCTTCCTCTTTCTCTCTTATGCCCACTTAGCAAACACACACACACACACACACACACACACACACACACACCCTCCACATTCACTGAGCTCTTTTAAGGAGCCTCAGCACCATTTTACAAAAAAGGCCTTATCGCGCTGATGTGACTGAGCTCGACCCGGACCCAACCATAATTTCTAAACATCTGTCCGAACCCGGCGCGGGTCGGGCGGGTAGCCATGCCTTAATGTATATGTGCTTTTTTTTTTTCTAGCCAAAAATCAACTTCTGTTCATTTTACTTTAGATTAGATTAGATTAGATTCAACTTTATTGTCATTACGCATGTACAGGTACAAGGCAATGAAATGCAGTTTGGGTCTAACCAAAAGTGCAATATCAGTAAGTACAGGATATACAATGGTTTCATAAGTGCAGGAAGGATATGTACTGAATAAATATAGAAATGAATATTTTAAACTGAATTTTACTGAATTTTAGAAGATAGATTTGTCCTATGAATAAAATATATAGATAACAAGTATTGTGAACAAGATTTACAGGTGAATATGTATTATGAATATATATGCAGGTGTGTGTGTGTGTGTGTGTGTATATATATATATATAATATAAGGTAGGCTCAAATGAGCAGTATAACAATGGATTTAAGTAGTACAAAGAAAGTTTGGGCAGAAGCTATCCAAATTAAAGTTTATCAGTTTACTTCTAAATTCTAAATTTAAAGGGGGTGTACTCAACATTTAGAACATTGTTACAGCATTAAACAAATATTTTTTATGTAAAGATTTAGTAGCGTTCTGAGCAGGGCATGAAGTCACTCTGTGTGTTGTAATCCGAGCTTCTCTGTTCTTGTTTTGTTAGCCAGTCTGTCTACACTTGCATGTGAGTGCATGTTAGTCCCTCCCATTGGCGTCAATATTTGACAACCTGGGAATGAGAGGGACCCACAGACTCACCACCGCTCTGCACTGGCCGGGCTTCTTTTGGAGATTGGTTCTCAATGCTGGGATCCGCTTCGAGGCAGTTTTACCAATAAGAAGCACTCTTATGCAGAAGCTAGGTCGCCCTTGTGAGTGTGAGCTAACCATGAGGCAATGCTGCCCGTCTGTCTATTGATTATAGCAAAGTCTTTCAGGGTGCTCAAACCAAAATATTTTACACGTTATAAATATTTGGGAATCAAATCATGTTCCTTTTCTGCTAATTGGTAGACCATGTTCATTATCCTTTATTTCCGTGCTTGGTCATGGTGATATCAATAAGGCTTCGTGTTTAATCATTGGGAAAATGGTTTTCTTCAAAACAACTTAAGGGAAAATTTGAGGTGTACAATCAAATCATGTGACAAAGATGCGTAATGGCCAGAGTCTCAGCCAAGTGGCTCAGCGTGTCCGGAGTCTGGTTGTGATTGAGAGGAACCAGGGTCCCGGGAGACAGAGCTCTAAGTAAGAGCGATTCTCTCTGCTGTCTCAAAGTATGGACCACCATCCCAGTGACCTTCTGCTAGCATGCGGATGAAATTGGATGATTTCTTGCAGGGGCTGAAGAGGAGTGACAGGTGGCTGTGCTCCCAAGCCTGAAGGAGAGTCGGTCTACTCAGTCCGGCCCCTCACTCATGCCATCCACTCGTGTGCGTTGTGCCTCCGCTGTGATCAGGAAACATCTCACAACATCATCACTTATTAATGGCTAGAAATGAAGAGCAATATTTCAATCTCACCGGACATCAGAGATGTTTCAAAATATGCATTAGACTGCTCAAATTGGCAGGTCTGATTTAATAAAAATGCGACCAATTGTGCCACGTTAACTTAAGATAGTTCTTTATTTAAATATAAGTTACACTGATGCTGCACTTCCAGTCTTTATGGTTAGTTATGTGTTTATTTCTTAGTAATTACACAGCATGTCTGTAGAACTTCTTACATTTGATCAGTTTTACTTGCTTAACTTTTGAATTTTAAGAAAGCACGGACAGTCTGTAATGTGCAAAGTCTTCCACAGTGAAGTCGAGCAGTTCTTTCGCTAGAAACCCAAAGAACTGAGACTCTAATCTTGGATGACATGCTGATATAAAGCTTGGAGCTGCTTCATTGACCATGAGTGGGAGACTGACTTTGTGTACTCATACTATGTTTGCCCGAAGTTTCACATCCAAGTGAGTTTTATATTGATATTGCTATCAACTTCCAAAGCAGAAAATGTGCATCGTTCCCAGGAAACTAAATCTGGAAACTGTCGTGGACATGTTTTTTTTTTTTATCATTTGGTTTTCATTTCTACGGAGCTGTGCATCACTGAAATATTGCACTTGTATATATGCATGCACACAGGGATGTGGATTAAGGGAAACACAAAACGTATACACAGCTTCAGCAGTGACTCATTTTTTTTCCAGCCAGACAGAGCAGCAGTCTCACTCTCCACCCAGGTTGCTGTGGATTCTCCAGACCTCTGGGAGACTGAGCCACCTAGGAGGATAAAACACACTCCATGCAAAATGTTTCATCATTATCATCCTGCCAGGTCATCCGAGGCCTCTCCTTCTGTTGTGTTCTAATACTGTACAAATGAGTCCTTGAGCACTGTATTTCTTCAAAAGAACATGGATGAGGGGAACAATGGATTCACCTCTTTCCTTTTTTTTGTTCTTAATTTGCTCAGCATTGTGGGTGCAAACCAGCTAACACTGGTGTTCTATACACAGACAAAATAAAGAACGAAAAAAGTGAAAATAATTAATGATTAAAAACCCTCAGGGAGGGCTTTTAAATCTACATAAAATCAAACCGTTGCGCTCTCTTTTTTAATAACAAGGCGTATTGGGTTCTGTGATGTATTTCTTGCATGCCTAATTACTGAGATTGGAATTATACGTCGTCCTTTGCAATTTAGTAAATAAATCCCAAGGGAGCTCATTTAAAGCAGGAAATAGGCCATATTTCTATGTGGAGAAACCACCATGTGAACAAAGTTCCATGGGGGAAATATGTAACGAAATCAGTCATGTATTGGAGGAAATCAAAGCAACACACAACCTTGTTTACTCACAGGATGGTCGCTCGCAATTTTTGGACAGACAGGGATATAACCAGGCAACAACTCTCCCGCTTGATTTAAAAAGACATCACAGCAGTTGTTTGGAAAGCTTAAAGGGGAGATTAAGACTAATAATAGTGACATAGCAAACATAGTCCTTATGAGAGATGATTGCAGGTAAAGAGTTAAGCTTGCATGTTTGGGAGAAACGATGAAGCAGTGAGAATGCGAGAGAGAAAAAGGAGGAGATGGCAGAGAGAGTCCAAGCAGAGCAGACCTAATAGGTCGGTTATTCTGGGTCCTTCTGAGCAGGCAATGGGCAGCCCTGCAGGTACTGCTCTCCCCAGGCTGAGACCACTCCAGACAGACTGCAGTAATTTACATTGACAAAGCTGTCAGAGGAGAGGTGGCCTCCCGCATGGTGATGGATGCCGACCTGGGAGGAAGGAGAGAAAGAAGAGGAGTGGAGAAGATTCAGGAAATGAGCAAAGAGAAAAGGCAGCTATCGGAGTTGTGGGTGAAGTACTTGATATAATACTGAGCATGCACAGTTATAAGAAAGTGAGTAGTAAAATAAGAGGATTATCACTTTCTACAAGAGATCAAAAGCACTTCTCTAGTCCAGACTTCTATCCCTGTGTTTCTCCAAAGCCTATCGATGAAAACTCCCTGGCATTTACACCCTTACAGCAAAATGCAATATGAGACGCACCAGGTCATATCAATGTATGCCTTTCACGTGGGGGTTAGCGGAATAACAAAATAAAGTAACCGAACAGTGGGAGAGGAAGAAGGCGGATAACTTCTCACCCTCCCTGCTTTTCCATTCTGACTTCCTGTGGAAAGATGTGCTGACGCTGCATCTCCCAGGGCAAGTGTCGTGTGTGTGCGTGTGTGCCATGGGCCCCCGGTGAGCAGCTCCTCGCTCCTGTCACCTCTACTAACACCAGCCCTCGTCAGCAGGGGCCGGCGCCAGCGCCGCAGCCTCCCACTCCTCCTGTCACCTGTCCTCGCACAGGCCAAGGTGACTTTGTTCCCCCCTGATGGAAAAATGACAGCTGCTGCAGCTACCACGTCCGAAAAAGTCAGAGAGCAACCAGTTGGCTTCTCTCTGTCCTTTCCTCTCATTCTTTATTTCTCACTTGCCCCCCCTTCCTCTCTCTGTGATTCTGTAGCCATTTCGCCATCACCCTGACATTATGTCTGTGCATTGTCTTTCTATTTTTATTCAGCATTCTGGTTTGCTGTGTTGAGTGCTCCCTTGAGAAAAAAATCAAAGGGAGACATTTGTATTTTATATATTTAATTCAACCGAGGAGCTAACGTTAGTTTAGCTAATAGCTAATTCGGCTAACTGCTAGCAGACATTTGATTCAGTCTAAAATAACGTTAACTCAAACTAAACATTGGGAAAAGCAGGATACAGCTGACGTAACAGCTGTTATATATTTGAACGGTTATTTTCAAGTTTTATTTGGAAGGTCTTTTAAAGTTATTATCCGCCGTCTCAGCTAGCGGTTAGCCCAATTAGCTGTTAGCTAAACAAACGTTAGCTTCTTTTATTTAGTGGGGCGTGGTGGTTTATGGGATGAGTAGTTCAGTCAATAATGAAAATATGTACACCGTTGTACCTCTGACTTTTGGGGGATTTTCTGTTTGTTTATTTCACTCAAAATGATATGTTCTATGTGTGTGTCACGTGGCATGTTCTAAAACTCTTGATATATGGAATTTTCCAGACGTCAATGGGATAAAGGAATTAGAAATTTACTGCTGGAACCCAAGGTCTCTCGCAGGAGGGGCAGGACTGTTGAGCGCTATTTGCAAAAAGCAATAAATGTCAACTTTCTAAACATTCCAATAAGTTGTATGTTCAAACAGCAATTATGACTCATATTTACGTTTATAGTGGCGGCGCCCTCTAGTGGTCTCCCATAGTGATTAGGGGACAAAGCAGGAAGTAAGGGGATGAAGAATAAGTGCAATAAATTCTACTTGGGGGTCAGGTTGGGATGGCGGATGGGTCAAGCAAACAGGACTTTCACCCAGTAGACCCTGGGGGTGGGTGGGGGTCTTGTTTGAATATACAAGTAAACTGCAAGTTAAAAAAAAAAAAAAAAACCTTGTCACAAGATAATACTGTAACAGATTATTTTAACCCAAACCCCTATCCATTTCTAAACATAACCTATTCGTTTTTGTGCATAAACCTAACCAAACTATTTCACTATTTATTTTTTATTCTGTCTATTGCCATTGCTGGTTTTCTTTCTTTCAATAATAAAAATCTACAATAAATTTGACTGCAAAAGTGGATGCTAATTGTACTTTCAGCACGGCTTTTTCCAACTTTTATTTTTCAACTTCTCCACTGCTGTTTATTCAGTTAAAATCAATTTAAATATTTAGTTGCAGATAAGATTTCTGTGCTGTCAGTCATTAGTTGGGTTAATGCAGACCAATACCGATATAATTCAATAGATGTCAGCTCTGGGACACTGGGATTTATAGTCTGGTATATTTTTTACCTTCTTGCAAACAATGGCAGTTATACACCGTTAGATGCATTCATTTTTACTAACAGTGTACCCCTCATCAGATTTGCATTATACTACATATTTAAAATCTCCAGCATTTGCTAGAGGGGATTTCCTGAAGCATTGAGGTCTGAATTATCTCACTTGACATGTTAGCTCTGAATTAGGCATGGCTTGGGAATCTGTGGAGTAAATCGTGAGATTTTTGTATTTTTAGGGGGGTAGTGTTGAAAATGATTAATTTGAATTACAGATGGCTCTTGGAGCATTGTGGCATGACTGAAGTGAGAGTAATTGGCGAAATGTAGATGACACACAATGCTGCACGCATTAGTGCTGCAACACATCCTGAAATGGGAGCTGCTTATTTCATTTTTGAATGCTCTTACTCTTCTTGTTTTTATAACAGACTGATTTGTCTGTTCTTCTCCTGTTGCACTTTAGATTGCGTCCCGAGCTTTTCAGCAGCTTGCGTGAAAAATGTCTGCTGTCAACACAGTGTGTCTTCCGGACAATGGTAGCTGAAATCCTGTTTTGAGCCTCTTTTTTTAATGGATAGCAGGGACTAAAACCTGATGAAATGGAACAGTTGTGTTGAGTGTATACACACACACACACACACACACACACACACACACAAAGGGAGGATAGAAAGAAAGAGACTGGTGAGAGACAGAGGAGATTTCTGTGTTTTCCATTCCCTTGAGCACTGGAAGGATGTTGTGCTGGGGACTCATGCTGTGATAAAAGGGGAGAGACGAGATATCAAACTATGCTGTCCACCTGCTGTCTTCTCTTACGTTCATCATTAGACGAACCTGTCATATAGGCCTTGCTACGGTCAATTATCACCACCATCCATTTCCAGCATGAGACACTATGCGGTCAGTGGCCATCTGCTGCAACATAGCTGGAATTACGAGTGGATGCCCTCTTACGGCAATGAAAGTTGCCTGATCATAGCTTGCAGGAAAACTTTGAAGTTTTCAATTTATAATTAGCAAAGGATTGAATGCAGCTGGGCCTCTTTGAATATCATTTAGCGCAGGCTGGCACTTGTGAGACATTTATGTAAAATTGAACTCACATGTAAGTCCAATCTGTTCTTTTCAGTTCTGTCAGAGTTTCTGGAGAATTCATTACGACATGACACTTTCTCTTTTTCACACACACATGCACGCACACGTATGCACTTGCATACCATGTACTGCTGTGTGAGAGATATCTCTAACAGCCTCATGTTGACTCATTTAGCATCTGGCGCTGCTCCTCACTAGACTCCGTGCATGTATAGCCAGCACTGCAAGTTGTCTATATTTTCCCCTAAATTTCAGCGCTCTGTCCCAGCACTCACTGAAAGTACTGGAGACTTTCATTTATAGACAGCGATTCGGACTTGAAGATGTTATTTAGCAGATAACATTTTCTCAATTTCTAAGATTTCTTTTTGGTCAGAACTATATCATTTTTTCCTTCACGGGCAATACCGTAACAGTGCTGATTGAGAACCATTATGCTGGACTGTGTCATATCATATTTGAATGGGTACACAGTGTTTTCAATCCCAGAGGTGCACACATTTGTGCCACCAGCTGTGAGAGATATGGTGCAACCTTACTTCTGTTTTAATATGTGACTGCAAATACAAAATGTATCCAAAGGATACTTTTTTAAAACAGTACTTTGCAATTAGTTGTGTTTCTCATGATGGCAAAACTTTCTCCAAGGACTTCATCTCATTTATAATGGGTGTTTCTATACTCTACCCTTAAAAAAAAGTAATTAAGTTTGGATAACAAAGAGTTTTTCCTCCTGTTTTGGTTAATGATGTAAGAGTTGTTCAGACAGTAATATTCTATGATTTTGAAACTGTAAATTAGAGCATATGGCCTTCAAAGATTAAGCACCAATCCATCTGCCTTGAAATGTTCATTTACCCTGTAACATAATGGGTAGTCTTAGGTTGCTCTTCATTGTGGCTTTATAATTTATAATGTTCAATATTCCTGAGGACTGATAAGTGCATTTCCTCCCTTTTTGTGGTTTTAAAGCCGGGAGCTGGAAATCACGCATTCCTTTGTTCACTGTTCATTTGGAAGGCGGACTTTGCTGGCTTGTCCCTCTAAGCAGCGATATTGTGAAAGCAGCTCATGGCAAGCATCCTCAGAAAAATATATTCTACCCCGCTTAGCAGGTTCATGAATACTGAACGGCATTGTCAAGATCAAACAGAGTGAACGTGGTGTTCCAGCGTACATGCTGGAGAGTGGTTGACACTTTTGACACCTGCAGTTGTGTCATTATTACTATGCGGTGATGGTCGGGCTAAATGTTTATTGAAATGAAAATCTGCCATGAGCTATTTACTGTAGTCAACATTCTTGTAATAGTTATGTTAACAGTGACATTTTGATATGAAAGAAAACTTCTTTATTTATTCTGTCGTCAATTAAAGTTTTTTACTATTGTAAGAGTCAGGACAACTATTCTGCCTGTGTAGTACGTGTGTAGTGTGTAGTATTCTGGGCCTGACTCCTAAGTCACTCTGTCTAGGTTTCTTCTGAGTTATGAAAAACCTCCAGATAACAGCAGATAAAACATTATTCCATAGTTTTACTCCCTTCTGCTGTGCTGGATTCAGTAGTCAAAGCCTCCTTTAGAGGGAGCACTGTGGCTGTCATATTTATTTCTCCTTTATAAAATTGGGCTGTGTGAAGCAACCAGCAACAAGAGATGTTAGGGTCCTTGCACCCGTCTGGTGCACAGTCTCGCCTTGCATATAGCCGCCCCCCCCCCTCCTTGTCCTTCATCTTTGTTTAGCATCCTTCGGCCTGTTTTGGGTAAATGAGGTTCGTGACCCTGGCTTTCTGCATCGCCAATCTCTCACATCGTTTCCTCATGGTCGAGGCTGGCACTCAGATGGAGAAAGCACTCTCAGCAGACGGTTTAGTAATTACACACTGTAAACCAATCAGCCTGAACACTGCTTCTTAATTAGCAGAGCAAAACAATAGTGCATGGATTGGAGGACCCTGGAGGTCACATGCTCCCCTCAGGTGTCCCACCAAGGTGCACTATAAAGAGCCTCGATTCTCTTTGGTCAATCTTCACTTCGCTCGGACAGGTTCCCGGTGATCACAGATGCATCTCAGCAGGTAAAAAAAGCGGCCATGTATACCAGATCAGGAAGCTACATCCCATTAAATGTGGCAGAGACACACTTTCAAGGGGCAGCTGCCTGATAGCTAGCATGGATGAACATTTAGGCTTCTCCTGGTGGATGCAAGCAGAAGAGAAGAGCATAGAGGTCACCTAATCCATTCTAATCAAGGCTACAGCAACAACACACATGGCATTCATTAGTAAACAAGAGAAAGAGCTGCTGCACGATAAACAACTTGGCTATAATTAGCATGTAGAAGATCTGGTGGTGGACAAAGCCTGTGATAGGGATCAGGAAAACCAAACCTTGGCTGTGTTTAATTCTTCAAATCAAGACTCTTCCCTTCAGAATATACCGACTCTAAATCCATACAGTTTAATGAATGCTTAGACCAGTGATCATCAACTGGCGGCCCGCGGGCCGAATGTGGCCCGCCAAGCCGTTCGTTCCGGCCCGCGATTGGATTCCAA
>NC_048416.1:12020383-12094365 GCF_013103735.1 Etheostoma cragini | reverse complement strand
TTATTTAAGGGTCCGGCCCCCAAGGAGACTGTCTGGTAAAATTCTGGCCCTCTGACAAATATAGTTGATGACCCCTGGCTTAGACTATAAATAGACTCTCTACATTTCTCTTGCACATTTGATATTTACAAGGATATTCATAATGTCTCGTAATGGACTATGTATGCTTGCAATAATTCATCCTGTAACACTACCCAGCATAAATTACTACCATGAGATGACTGCTTCCAATTTCCTGCATGGAAAGATCTTAGATGTCCACAGTCTCTTCATAAAGATTCATAATATGACAGTAAAAGCATTTCAGATAAAGAAAACCCGTAATATGTAGATTATAAATACAGGAGTGTGTGTGTGTGTGTGTGTGTGTGTGTGTGTGTGTGTGTGTGTGTGTGTGTGTGTGTGTGTGTGTGTGTGTGTGTGTGTGTGTGTGTGTGTGTGTGTGTGTGTGTGTGTGTGTGTGTGTGTGTGTGTATAGAGGATCTAGAGCTGCTGCTGCTTGACTTTTTCTTCTCTCTGCTATTAACCATTAGGTAGAGCAGGCTGGTTATAGTTTTTTCATGTCTATTAATGCCTCTCTCCAGAGCCAGCAGTTACATGCTGTGTCATTAAAGGTCAGAGCAAATTGGATCCTTAAATGAAGACTGTGGAAAAAGCAGGAGATCTTAATGGCTCGCGTAAGGATGCCAATAAATGCTCTGATTATTATTAATGATTTTTCTCAGTATTGATTTAGTCTTGTTGTCAAGGTTTTTGGGGGATCTTCCCTCGTCAAACTATACTTGGGAAGTACTCTGCATTTATTTTTTTCATTTTGTAATCATATGTACAGTATATCTCCAACATTACTGCACATAGTGCTGGCCATGAACTGTAAATAAATAATGGACGTAGCAACAGTGACATCACCTTTGTTTTGTGGACTGCTGCTTTTATGGCTTGGGTTTGACATTTGGCCATCACCATCGTTTGTTTTGTTTTCAAACCGGATGTGATCTAGGGGTGCACGATATTGAAAAAAAATTGATATTGCAATATCGATAATGAATATTGCGATATCGATATTAATTTTGATATTTTTAAACATATGTAAAATTACAAAAGTTATGGGAAAACACATAAAAATAGATTAATAACAATTAAAACAAATTCTGACAACACAAGGTTTATTTCAACAGACAGTCATATTGGACTGGTACAACATGAATAAATAAATAATAACCATGTCTACTACAGAACAGGACATGTTTTACTGGTTGTACAGTATAAAATAAATGAGCGTGTTTATAGAAAAGTAAAAAAAAAAAGTAAAAGTACTAATACTACACTGTAGAATTACTCTGTTAGAAGTAAAAGTCCTCCAAAAGCATGCAAGTATATCATCATGTAAATGTATATAAAGTTAGTATTAAAGTAAAAGTACTTAAAGCTGAAAAATCATCACATTATAGAAAGTGTAAATACTTGTGTGTTTAATGGTCTAATCATTTCAGCTGGACTTATAAGCCGTTATATGGCTGTGTGTAGTTACATTTATAATAAAACATTTTATTTTATAAACTGTTTTGTGTGCAAAAAAATCTAAATTTGAAAAGTAACAAGTAACTAAAGTGGAGTAAAAAGTGGCATGAAAAGACTCAAAGTACAATTAACTCAACATAGTACAGTACTTGAGTAAGTCTACTTAGTTAAATTCCACCACTGGTCATCACTCAAGGCATAATACATGTATTAGCACTTTGTATCCATTAAAACAAGTTACAGCAACAAATGCTAATGAAAAAGAAATAAAGGTTTATTTAAATGGGTCTATATTTATCAGTTTTATTGCAATGTGTCACATAAAATAAATATATGATTGTGTCAGCTTTGAAATCTAGACAATATTATGTCAGTGTATACACTAATACAAATCCTATCCCATATACATTTAATGAAAGTTACAATGAATTTAATAATTACCAACAGCATTGTGCAACAGGTGTCCAAAACATTGTAGCCTCTGCCATTTGTTGAGTTCCGCAGCCTTCTTTATATTGCTCCCGTTATCAGTCGTTATAGCCACCTGATGCTCTGGACGCAACCCCCATGAATCCGGGGCGTCCATTAAGCCAGCGGAGATTTTTTGTCCCGTGTGGTCCTCGGGGAAGTAGGAAGTCTGAAGGAATTTGCTGACGAGTTCGTATCTCGGGCGTAATATAGTGCACAGTGAGACTTATGTATGGTTCCGTAGTGCGGCTGGACCACAGGTCAGTCGTGGATTTTCTTAGAGTTTTTCTCGTACTTTGTGCCACTAACAAAAGCACTCGCTAGCGAGGCTTGTTTAGTTAACGTTAGCTGTGTTTTTTTGAGGGGATAGTAGTTTCATGCACTCATCGTAAAGTGGCTTGTGGTGGTTCTTAAGATGCGAATGTAGGTTTGTTGTGTTGCCTTTTGAGCGGCTTACCACCATTCTACACAATTTGCATAGTGCATTAGCCTGTGCAACATCTGTTGGTTTAAAGCCAAAGTATTTCCAGGCTACCGAGGAGGAGGCATTACTTTTGGTCTTTAAAGTTTCCTCTTCAACCTCTCTCTCTCTCTCTTGTCTTCTCCCTGAGCAACACTCATTTTCTTACTTTTGTGTTCTTTCTTTTGCTCCCTTCACTCTCTCTTCTTTAGGTATTTTCTTTTCTTTTGCTTCGTTTTGTTGTCTCTGTCTATTTCTTCACTGATTTATGTTGCAGCGGAGGTGCGACGCTAGCCTGGCTCCGCCCTCCTACGCACTTCCGCTCAATTTTCATTTTCCTTCAGAACTCCGTCTGCGTGTCGGACGGGACGCATAAAAAAAGAAATTATCGCGAGACTTTCGATAATGATATCGAGCAACATGATATCGCGATATATTGTGCACCCCTAATGTGATCATATTTCATCAAACGGACAGAGCTGGGGAGGACGATGCGGCTAAGCCAGTGTTGTCTATAGTTGCATTGCCGCTTCGCTAAGCTAAACGCTAAAGAGGGAGACTCGCAGATTTTCCACTGACAGAAGCGGGTCATCAGGGGATAACACATGGAGATGGTCGCACGTTTAAGAGGAAACCACCCAAAACCAAGTTCACAGCTACTGTGTATTATTGGACACAGGGCCTTGGATAGCATTGCTAAACCTGATTCACAGGTTGGTGTGTTTAGCCATGCGCTTAAATACCCACTGCGCTTTTTCATCACTTTTTACATAAATGTGACTATAATTTACCAATCAACTTATTATGAAAATGTTTACTGAGGTAATTAATCAATTGAGAAGTATGGTAATTTCCCCATAGACTTCTATACAATCTGACTTTTATAGCCTGGAAAGTACCTCCCAGTATTTTTTTATTTTTTGTTTTTTTTCACAGTGTATGGTCCTGGCGAGTATTGTTTTTTCTTGACTTAGCAAGAAAGCTATGGAAAAACAAGGGTGAGCTATATGGATAGTTATTAAAAAAATTGAAACCAGTACATACTATACACTTTGAATGAGAATCTTCCTAAACTCCTGGAGGACAGTGAATACTTTCCACTTTTTGATATTAGCCACATGCCCACACTGATCAATGATCTGATCTAAAACATGCAGATTTAAGTATGAATGTGGATTTTCAGCATAAAGAAAATGCATTATTAGCTGACACGTGTGGAGCTGACTAATTAGAGACACAAATTATTTTGGATTATTAATGAATTCGTAATAAATATTTTTTGTTTGACCTTGTGCAATAGTGTCTGCAACACCCTCGTTTTAATATCTCAAAAAATAATTTGAAACTCGTTTCGTCAATATTTACTCGGAAACAAAGTACAGATCATTTAAGCTAGTATCATCTTAATATATTAATGTATACTTATTTTCACAATAGCCGTTAATGCTAAAATTTATAGCAAACAAAACAAAAATTTAATCTAATCCAACTAACTCTTTATTTTAATTTTTTATAGTTAAAAGACACTAAATGCCAGGCCAACTTTAGCTAATTAGGTTTTTTTAAACGTGCTATTATGATGCTTACTAAAGTGATGAAGGAAACAACTGTTAGTATGACATTTAACCACTGATATACAATATTGTGTTTCTCATATCAGACATATTTATCCGATTAGCTAGTTTGCTGTGAAGGGAAAATGTAAGCCTTCAAAGAAAAGGTTTGTTGTTCTCTGCATGTGACTAAAATTCTCCTTTTTATTATTATCTCATAGTGTGGACCAAAAAAAGTGAGACTACCCAGCAGCAAAAAAAAAAAGAAATATATATATATAGCATTCTCCCTTTTCTGACCCCCTTTCCCCCTCCAATTATTTTCACACAATCCCTTAGCGCTGTTAACCGCTCCCTCAAAGTAGAGAAAAGCAAGTGGTCGTCAGTTCATTTGAATGTAACGTGACTGCGAAACAAAGGCTATCCGCTAAAAAGCTCAAAGCGGATTAGTTCAAGGGGCTGTTTTTGCCTTTCACCCAGCTGGTTAGCTGTCATCACTTCACTAAATGCCCAAGAGTCCAATACTTGGTATCACTAACGGCACCTTTGAGGACAACAAGATAGAAGCACCCCATCTATTCTCTGCAATATTGACTGCCAAGTTGATATTTCAGTTTCTGTGACATTTGGCTGACTGAACAGAGGTGTCGGGGACAGCCGTCACCAGGAGAGAAGACAGAGTGGGTGGGGTGGCGGAAAGAAGAGATGGAAGGAGCAGAAACAGAGGTGGATAAGTGTTGAAAGAGACACGAGTGAGAACTAACAGACAGTGAGTGAGCTAGAGGGATTGAGGCGAAGGAGGAAAGGAAGGCAAAGGCAACAGAATATCCACCCTTATGACGGCAGACTGCAGTTTTCCAAATGTCTCTTTTCAAGCGGCACCAGAGTGTGCATATTAACTGTAATTTGTCCAGGCTCCTCCTAAGCCATTCACATCCTGCACACTCTGCCGGCGAACTCCACCACGCTACCACACACCCAACCAAGCCCTGAAGTCTCACCAGCACTGCAAATAGACATCTTCTTATTTGTGAACCAAAGGATTTTTTGTGCTTTCCAGGGAGTGTGCGGCAGGAAATTTGCCATGGGAAGTGAAAAGAATAACGATTTTGAGATTTTTTTTAAATCGCAATCTCGATTCACCCTGTTCACGATTTTAATTTTTAAATAAATTCAATTTAAAAAACTTTTATGACTTTGGTTCTCATTTAATTTGATTGATGCCCAATGTGCTATAGGTGCCAAAAAAAATCAATGTTTGGTTTGGTTAAAATTATTGAGTAAATGTCCTTATTTTTCATCTTTGTCAATGTCTTTCATAGAGCAAATAACGTTAAATCTTTCCGACCGTGACCTTTCCCGTAGACGTGTATAGTTTCCGACTGGGAATCCAGAAATTCTGACATTCTATGTAAAATTGAACACAACAACAGTCCGTGCCCCTCGCATGGCGTCATGGTGGTACTGAAAGTCGGAGGAAAGCGGCAGAGTCCTATTTGATTATGACTGTGTCAGATAAAAGAAAGTGCCTTGCAGTGTAATGTGGTAAAACATGTGGACAGTGTATTACAGGGAAACATCCCATGAATTTGAAAGTAGCCTACATTTGAGAAACAAACACAAGGAAGCTAACCTAGTTTACCTTAACAAGCTAAAGGAGCACGCCAAGCCCCCTTTCCCCGAAACAGAAGCTAACCCCCCCGTTACAGGCATGGATGTATGGATGTGGAGGGCCAGCAGCATGACGGAGACAACTGCAGGACAGAGACCCCTACAGGCTGCTTTCACCAGCAACCCGGTAGCTGGTTAGTAAATACGCAGGAACACCAAAAGCGGGAGGGAACGTGGGTTAATATGTGGATTAATACTGGGATGTCTACACAGCTGTGTGAGTCTATTGACTTCAAGATATTTGCCATTTTATTCGAACCAAAGTTCAAAACACCTGTTGCTGTCTGTCTTGTTTAGTCTGTTGGCTGTTTAGGTTTTTCTCCTGAAACACTTCAAACACATTCTGCACTTACTGCTGCGTCTTGTGTTTACAGATTTTGTCTTGTCATGGTAAAATAAATCGTGGCAGAGAGTGTGATATCAGATAGTGATATCAATTCTAAGCAAAAAAAAATCGTTGGTCATATTTTTTTCCCTAATTGTGCAGGCCTAATTTTGAGTCAGTGAGAGAGAGAATGGCTGTTGAATACTGACCACATATCAGGCAAAGCTTGATTGATCTATCATTGGAAAGGTTGCAAGACTCCCTCGCCTAGTGTATTGTGTGATCCCTGTAAGTGCAAACAAATTCATTGGATAAACTGTCCAGATGTAGTGTCCCCTGCCTACATTAAGTAGCTCATCTGAAAGCTGTTATGGAGTGATAACCTTGAAATCTAGCTTGCTGAGAGCTCGGTCGCTGGATACAATGTTGTAGAAACATAAGCACACAAAACCTCGCATCAGATAAACAAGCAGTCACACATTCCCAGGTGAAATTATTATGAATCGCTACATAAGATAAATGTTTGTGCTGTAGTGTGCCAGTCAGACGCATGAGTGTTCCTGTAATGTATGCTTGAGGGATGTGTGAGTACATTTTGTGTATTTGAGGATTTATATGATTAGTAAGAGTATAATGTGATTAATCCCAGCCTGGGCTATTTCCATAGCAGAGAAATATCACAAGCAATGTAAGCTCACAATACTAAGCAGAAACAGGCTGGAAACAGATCCGTTTGTACTGTAATCTGTACTTGAATAAACCAATTTCTGAAAGAGGTGAAACAGTCCACTGTAATCTGATTTGTTTGAAATATACTAAAATGTAAGAACAAATTGTTACCTTGTGCAGAACATGTAACGACTCTAGATTATATCCAGTAAATGAGGTTGTGTACATATCCCAGTTAGCTGTCACAGTTTTGGTTAATATAAGAGTAACTTTTATACTCATGTCCAGACCACAGTTTTAAAAATATGAGTTCTGACGATGTAGTACAGTTACTTTTTACTATAATGAAAAGGGTACGGCATTCACCTTGCGACTTAACTTTAGAATAAACCCAGAAAGAGGTGAAGTAGTCCACTGTAATCTGGTTTGTCCAAAATACACTGAAATGTAAAAACGAATTGTTACATTGTGCAGAACATGTAATGATTTAAGATTATATCCAGTAAATGAGTTTGTCTACATAATGGTTCCCAGTTGGCTGTCACAGATTTGGTTGGCACCAAGACGTCAGCTTTTATGGTTTTGAGTAAAATGTCTTGACAACTGTTGGACCAAAAACTGTCCCATTACATTTGGTAAAGATGTTCCCAATGAATGGATCCCATGATTATTTTGTCTAGTCCTTAATGTGCATAAAGAA
The DNA here is from genome assembly GCF_013103735.1 of Etheostoma cragini. NCBI lineage: Eukaryota > Metazoa > Chordata > Actinopteri > Perciformes > Percidae > Etheostoma > Etheostoma cragini. Next base: position 12,086,998 of record NC_048416.1, on the reverse strand, counting down.
GCCAAGAAAAGATGGAAAAATCTCAAAAGGCATCAAATGACAATCACAAAAAGTTAGATTTTATTTCCATCATTTACACTTTCAAAATATTAGAAAACAAAAAAATTGGCGGCTGCAAAAGTTTGGGCACCTTGCAGAGTTTATAGCATGCACCGCCCCCTTTGAAAAGCTGAGACCTGACAGTGTCATGGACTGTTCTCAATCATTGTCTGGAAAGACCAGGTGATGTCAGTCTTAAGGTTTTAAATGCCCAGATTCTGACCTGGCCCCAACAATCAGCACCATGGGTTCTTCTAAGCAGTTGTCTAGAAAACTGAAACTGAAAATAGTTGACGCTCACAAAGCAGGAGAAGGAAATAAGAAGATAGCTAAGGGTTTTCGGATGCCAATATCTTCTGTTTGGAATGTAATTTAAAAATATCAGTCATCGGGAACACCGGAAGTTATAGCAAGATCTGGAAGACCTAGAAAAATATCAGCCAAAACAGCTTGCAGGACTGTGAGAAAAGCAAGTCCAAACCCACGTTTGACTGCACGATCCATCCAGAAAGACCTGGCAGACACTGAAGTTGTGGCACACCATTCCCCTATAAAGAGATACTCGTACAAACATGCTCTTCATTGAAGAGTCATCAGAAGAAAACCTCTTCTACGTCCTCACCCAAAGAACATATAGACATGCCTGATGCATTGTGGACACAAGATCTGTGGACCGAAGAGGTTAAAATATAACTTTTTGGCCGGAATGAGCAAAGATACGTTTGGAGAAGAAAGGGCACAGATAATAATTTAAAGAACCTCCTGCCAACTGTTAAGCATGGGGGTGAATCAATCATGCTTTGGGATTGTATTGAAGCCAGTGGCACAGGGAACATTTTACGAGTAGAAGGAAAAATGGATCAATAAAATTTCAGCAAATTATGGACGCTAACTCAATGCCATCTGTGAAAAAGTTGAAGTTAAAGCGAGGTTGGCTTCTACAAGTAGATAATGATCCTAAACACACCTCAAAATCCATGGTGGATTTCGTCAAGAGGAGTAAACTGAAGGGTTTGACATGGCCTTTACAATCTCCTGTCCTCAACATTATTGAAAATCTATGGATAGACCAAGAGCAGTGTGTGACAGACAGCCGAGAAATCTCAAAGAACTGGAAGTAAGAATGGGCGAAGATACCTCAAACAAGAACTGAAAAACTCTTGGCTGGCTACAAGAAGCGTCTACAAGCTGTGATAATTGCCAAAGTACAAGGTATTAACTCTGCAGGGTGCCCAAACTTTTGCAGACGCTGTTTTTTGTTTTCTATTATTTTGAAAGTTTAAATGATGAAAATAAAATCTAACTTTTTGGGACGTACTATACGAATGTCTAATCTGTTATTTGATGCCTTTTGGAGATTTTTCCATCTTTTCTTACACTCCAAGATTCAAATGAAAAGACCTCATAAAATGACAGCTTCCACTGACATGGTAGAGTACATGGAGGTTTTCATCTCAGAATTATATTTTGTTGTTAACCCTGTAGACAAAACCCTCTTCTCATGTAAAAAAACAAAAACGAAATAGGTTTACGGTTGTTTCATCATTTAGAAGTAAATATTTTTGGAAGAACGAATGGAAGCAACTTGAGCCCAGAAGGAGAATACTTTAGAGCAGTGTGTGCATATAAGTACCAACAAAGGATTTTGAGTAGTTCTTAGCTGGCATATGTTCTTGGTTAGGGAAAAACCTTTGAATTAACCTGTATAAAAAATGTCTGTGAAATCCTTTTTTAAAACTGTGTATGCAACCGGTGTGCCACGAATAAGGAAGGCATTGTTCCTAAATATGGGCTAGGCTAAAGTCACTTCATGTCCCATTGACCTGTTCTGGCAACTTGTTTGCAGTATATCAACTGAATGTGCAGTAACTGGTCCAAGGTTAGTCAGACAAATGTTTTGAAAGACCAGGATAGGCTATGGTGCACTATGGTGCGGCCGCGTCCTTGTCAAACTGTTTTAGCAAAGGCCTGCACATCAAGGAAAGATAATACATTTCAAGTTCAGGAAAAGATAGACCTGTCTGTATGCTATTTTGCAGTGTAAAGATACAAATTCTTGGTTGTTTGTCACAACCATGTGATTTTTGAAATTGTAGCCTGTAATTTTTCCCAAACACCAGCTGTGGGTGGCAGAGGAATCATACTAGAAAAATCCACTTTTGGCAGTATTGGTCTTGATCACTAAGAGTCTCAAAGCCAAAGGAATTGATAATGATGTATTATGTAATATTTTTTTGTTACAATTTTAGATCTGGACTCAAAGTCTATGAAAACTTTCTTAGACATCCGGATGTCAGAAGTTAATTTCAATTTTCTGTTCTGTGTTTCTTTAATAGTTTTAAAAGTATTTACTTCATTACAGAGATATTAAGGCTTATATACAATTTGGGTGTACTTAAAGATGATTGACAGGTGTCTCATCCAATCACACATTCCCTTGTTCCATTCATTTTATGTTATTCAGGCTCTCTAACATTTTGCACGTGACTTGTCTAAATTAGAGGTTCTGTCTTGCCGTGGGTGTTGTTGAGAGCCGGAGAAACTAAACTACATGGAGCAAAGATCCAAATCAATAAACTATAAGCTGTATAGAGCTGCAGTATAAGTGAGCTTTAGAATTAGCAGTATTAGTGAGTAGCCGTACGTAAAACTGCTAAATAAACAATGCGAACTGTTCCATAATGCCTGTTTCATAAAGCCTTTTACAAGAGCTGTACGGGTCTTTAAAGAGTGTAAAGTCTTTTATTTTTTTAGTGAGAATGGGAAGAGTTGGGATGGATTATTGCAATTTTGAGATTCTCTGCAAAGGCATTGATTTAAGAGTACACACACAAATCACATTAATTAGATCTGTTTGACTTACTGTATGTACGAGGCAATATCCTACATGCTTGATGTGTCTTATACTGAATGTAGGCCAGTTGGTTTTCCTCCACAAATGAGGATAAACTCTAGTTTAAAACCCGTTCTCATTCCCTACTCGTCAAATATTGATCCTTGGACAGAGGCTCTCAGCGTCAGATATCAACGCAAAGATCATCCTTTAGTATGGAAGGCACCAGGCATAGTAGTAGCTTGACTGAAGTACTGTAAAATGACTTAGTTTTACAAGTGACAGCGGTAGCGAGTAGTATGAAAGACCGCATATCCACGTAAGGAGGTAGGTTGGGGTGTCCCGATCTTGTCCCACCTGTCACTAAAACGTACATTTTGTTACCCTAACCACAATCTTTCACTAAACCAAACTGTCCCATTCTTGTGCCGCATGTCAGTTAAACGTACAGTACATCCCGGCCCGGAGCGTCAAATGATGCCGAGAGTCCCAACCAAGCGTGTCAAAAAATGACGCAAAGGTCTAGATGCTAAAGGAGACTTCTTGCGCCAGTAACAAACGCCAAAGTCACCTGACCAAGCAGCTGGGAGTGAGAATGTGTTGTAATCTCACACTCAGGCAATCTGAAGCATAAAGCAGGAATACCACTGTAGTCAGCCATATATTTCAATTGAGCTGCACTCTAGAAATTCACAATTTTATATTCCATGCTAACTAACAAGGAACTGGCTAAAGGATAGACAAATGCCAAGTGCCTCTTTAATTGTTTATTTCATAGAAATAGATCTGCCGAGACATTCACTCATCTTGCAGTAATGTGACGGGGGAGCACATTACATTATTCACTTTGTTTGTATTGTACACGTTTAAAAAATCATGTATGTTTTGGCATGATTGCGCACTCTCTATCTCTTCATGCAATCAACACAAACAAGTATTTGGGCATTTAAAATACATGCATGGCAGAGAGAGACCGACAGAGTGGGGGGAAGAGAAACTACGTGGGAACTGAAACTTAATTTGGTCCTTGTTTTATGTGATTACTCACTAAATTTTAAACAGAAGCAGACTCTCGGGAACACTCATGTAGAGCGCATTTGACAGATACACTGGTAAGATTGACTTAATGTGCAAGGATTCAATAAGATGTAAGATTTTGTCCCGCTGGCAAGGACAATTTCCCAGTCTCACTTTTGTTTATTTACTTACAAATCCAAGTGCATGTGACAGTATTGATAAGCCGGAATAAATTCTTCATGATTTCATCATGACCTACATTTATTGAATAGCCTATTAAGAAAAATGTTATATCATCTCCATCATAATCTATATTTGGCAATCCTCTTCAGAACACTTTCTTCCTCTGCTTTCAGTTAAGTTACTCACTTATATAAATCGTGGGACATTGTATATCATTTTATTAAATAGCTGGTGCCAGGATAAACACTGTGTCCATTTTTTCCTGTGCTACTGTATGTAGGGCTGTGTTTGTGTGAGAGTGTGTGCTCTGTTCAAACAAAGATCTTCGGATGTCAATTCATGGGTCCGTTGCTTGCAACATAAAATTCTGCCTTGTAAGATTCCTGGGTTTCCATTCTGACTTCAGTTTTTACTGCTTCCAAACCCTTTCTGTAAGTAACCGTGTAACTTTTGTAGATTGAGTACCCCACATTTTGGAAACGGCATTGATGCTTCTGGGGTGTTTTCTCCTGTTTTGCTATATCCTAGGGAGTTTTTGTTTGTTTGTTTCTCATCGGGATAGTCAGCACTTTGTGAGGAGAAAGATTAATTTAATTGTTTTAGCCTTGGATTATAATGCTTCACTTTATCACAATTTTACCTTTTTGTAGTAAATTATTGCACTTTAGTTGCAATTCAGTCTTCAGACTTTAGTTTAGGGACCAAGGACGGACTGACCTTTTTAACTATTATTATTACTATTGTTACTATTACTATTATGTTGCACTGCTACCCCACTAAACAGGGATGTAACAACATGTCTCAACTTTGTTTCTAACAAGACATTGTAACTTACATGAAATCAATGAGTAGTTAAATAGTAGCTAACATCACTCTTTGTAAAGGTGCTCATAGTTAGTGGCTGGATGCTAGAAAACTATTTTATTTTAAATTGATACTTTTTATGGTAGACAGAGGGTGTCATAACAACCATGACCTCCTACTTTAATGCAGGATAAAGCCGAGTTAAGGCACACAAACAACACTGTGAAACAATGCAGTCCCCTCATTTATTTCAATTAGGCCGGTGTGATGTAATACAGCAAGAGCGCTGATGCAGTGGGCTCCAACAAAAGTATGCAGGGTTGTCCAGCAAAACAGAAGTTAAAAGGCTCAACTTTTTTTTTTAAATAAGACGGTCATCTGGATGTTGCCTGAACGTGCAAACACATTCTTGGTAGATTACTTTGTATATTGTTTACCTTGCCATTGTGAAAACTGAGGGTAGAATTTAGACACTGTGATAAGTTTTCAGAGTCACAAACTCCTGTGTTTTGGCGTCCAATAAGCCTTTAAACTTATGGATGTGTTACTCAGACTTATGGATCGTATTTCACTGTCTCACTGGTATCGTTACTTAACAAACAGTAACTCACATTTCAGCAGTCCATCCACATGCTCATTACTTTATGTTCAATACAATCATTGAAGCCAAGCATAGGGAAATATTTTGCTGTACACCCTCCTTAAGGCTGCCAATCTTTCCCAGATGTAGTGTAGTAAAACATATTTTGCCGAAACCTTAAATGTTTGGAGCACGTTGAATATGTGGAGGAACAACAGAGAAGTGGATTTTGCTTCAGGAGTTATTTGCAGAAGTTTCTTCAGACAGTTTCATTCTTTTGTCCAGTGTTAAATCGGTCAAACATTAGACCACATTATAACTAACATCAGTCCGGGACTTGAAAAATGTCACTTTAGTGCTTTGCTGAAGCATCATACTGGCTAGTTAGCTACCTAACAAAGTCAAACTGACCTCATGTCAAGTTACAACTTATTTGTGTACAGGTTTGCAGTTACATCCAGAAGTGAATTTACTGATTACTCTGTTTTACTGACTACTGAATTGATTGTTAAAGTATTTATATCAAAAGTGTAGTTATCACAACCAATCTGTGTGTAGTGAGTTGGCTGTGGTGCTCACACTGCTCCTGGATGTGAGTATATTTCAGGAGTTTGCCACTCCGTCAGCTCTTCTTACACTCGGCCATGACAGAGGGGTCCTCTGTGACCCTCTTTGTCATCACCTGACACCTGAGTCCAGTCGCTTTGTGTCTGTCTGTTGGTCCAGCAGGTACGCTGCGACAGATTAGCATGATCAAGGTCGGTCTGAGTGTGTTGACCTGAGTGAGTCGCAGCAAAGGTGAGTGGATGCACCTGCTGGCCCCCTGCAGATTGATTTAATTAAGGATATGGGCGCACATTAGTTCCTGTGGAATTATAAAGCCCAAAGGGAACACCAGCAGGACAGTGGAGAAGAGAAGAGAGGAGAAGCCACATGTAATCAAATGGGGAGTTCAAGGGAATTGATGAATGAGCTTTTAATCTGCATAGCAATAGCTTGGTTACAAAAATGAGCTGTGGTCTTTGAGGCCCGAGTCTGATGTATGTGTGAGATCCTCGTGCGACACACACCCACACTTTATTAGAACATGTTTGTCCTTCCAACACTGACCTTATTTCCGTCCTTAATTAAATGTTCCCTTAATGACTTCCCTGTCTAAGCATAGCTTTGCTCACTTGTTATGCATACGAGACTGCATCTGTGCCCCTGTATTAAATTCTGGAGTGTACATGGGCGTATGTGCATGTGGGCGGTAGAATGTAGTGCGTTGTGAATATTTACAGCATGATGATATTTTGGTGTATGTGACCAATGTGCTTGGCAATATCTTTGTAGTTTGTGTGTGTGTTGGTTTGTCCATGAAAGTCCCAGCCTCTCACTAGCTTGTACTACACCCTTATTTCATTAACCTGCATGTCTGTAATTGCATTGCGGATGAGGTAAGGCTGCTGAAGTCACTGCGGAGACTTTTTATATGAACCACCAAAACCATCTGATTAAAAGGAGGTGTGCAAACCTGGGAATACAGGGTAGAGTGAGACTACTTAATGAGATTTTTAACCCACTAATTCAATAGTCAAAAGTAAACAGTAAGTAGCTCAGGAGAGAGAAAAACGCTGGGGGCAAAGCCGGCTAGCATGGGAACAAGCACACAATCACTCTTACATTAGCTATTATTCCGCACAACCAAACCAGTTGAGGATTAGAGCACACGTTTCATTTTTTTCCGTCCTCACAGGCCCCCTTTTTCCCCTCCCACCTTGCTTTAATCCATCAACCTGAACACTAATCCTTTTGAACATTCAAAGCAAGAGCCAGGAAGGCTGCAACATGATCAATTACAGACTTTCAGCTGCTGTCTTAGTCTACAACACCATGCAAACATTGGTACAAACACACATTCATTTTGTTGATGATGCTTCTCTCATTTTTCCTGCTCTCTCTTTTCAATTCATGCCAACCTCTTTCTTAGCATCAAGAGTTAGACTACCTTTGTATGAAAGACTTTCTCCTGCTCAGTTGGCCAGTGAAAAACAAATAACTCCACAGACTTACCTAAAGTTTACTTCGGCGTTGAGGACACGGGGTCTAATCTTTTTAACTTGCTTAATCCAGCCAGCGAACGACAGAGTAATAAGGACTTGCAATGTGTTTGACGGGGTTTCTGCATAAAAGGTTCTGATGCATTGATTTGTCACTACTTGCTTTGCTCCCTAAAAAACACCCTGACTCTTTACACATTCTCTCATTATCCTTTCTGCTGGATGCTGGGGTACAGGGATGGATACAGAGGGTTCAGGGCTTTGGAGTTAATTCCTCTGCTGTGATACCACAGCCAGACTTTTTTTTCTTGCATTGTTTCTTTGTGGCCTACATAATGGCCAGTGTTCTGTTGAAACGGATCCTGAGGGGGGACTCTAATAACCCAGATAGATAGTGCTGTTACATTTCTATCTCAAGGCACTTTGTCTTTGCCTGCCAGCGCCCAGGTGCCTTACTCATAGCATTCAGAGTGCTTCCCATGCCGTGTAAATAGTATCTATCACCTGGAGAACAGGTTGAAGCGTGGAGCGGAGGGGAGACGGCTGAGGGGGGAGAGAGCCAGACGTTTGTCAGATTTCACATAAATATTGTACAAACATGTTTTGTTAGCTGGTGTTATTATTCATGTTTTGCATTATGCAATGGGAAAATGTTTGGTGTGGGTGATTGGGTGGGGGCTTTGTCTGAGATCAAATGTCACACTCATTGTGAAATATCATCTTAATAAAAAATGGTGTGGTGTTGTCAATGGATGTGCTCATGCGAGTAAAATGGCCCATGAAATGCATTAGTTCTCTATCACTCTCCACACCGGCCGGCCATTCAATCTTTTATTTTATCAAGAAGGAAAACAATTTACTAGATACTTCCAATATCACACAATGTTCAGGCATGTTGTCCAAACACAAACAAAAATGTAATAAATAATAAAGGTAAAAAAAATGTATATCTTTTTTTAATTCGTTGACGTTTGGTTGATTATGTAATATTTTCGAGTTCAATATCTTCCAGAATGATTTGATTCTGTTTTTCCGCATATCTTCCTACCTGTTTGACATCCAAGGTGTGTGTTGTGGTGGTTATATGGGAACTTCTGAGCTACAGCGCTGCTTCGGTTATTACTACATGCCGGGCAGGGAAGGAATATTTTATTGTATACATTTATTTTAGAAGTCTGAGGGATCATCTTCTGCTATCAGTCCTGCTGCTGGATTTAGTATGATGGTCCACATGTCTGATTAAGCTACGTGTTAAACCGTGTGGATGTTTTCTGATTTTGAACTCTTAATTAAACAAATATTAAACCATACAGCTGCGTGTAAGTTAATAAGACTGGACAAGGTATCTTTGTTTAGGTGAAAGGTATTCTTCAGTTTACCAATGCACAGGTGCCCACAAGCCACAAATTCCAGGATCTCTCAGATATTTCTCACGGGACCAGATTTTAGTTAGATTTTCCAGGGGGTGGGAACAAGTTTTGATAGATGAGGCTACCACAAACATGAACAGATTATTTATATAAATTATTCACAACCCTCTAAATCTGAAATGTATTCTCTGATTGTTCCTGTTATGTTGTTTGACACAGCTTTTAAGGTGACAAGAGAAGTTCCAATATGATGAGCTGTTACTTTTTCTAGTCCAATCCCATGTTAACCTCCCATTAAAGAACCCTAGCTATACCTCAGCTGTGACTACATGGACAGAAACGAGATGGGTTTGAGCTGCAATCGGTCGCGGGCAGGTCTCTGATGTACAATTATGTCAAGACCAGAGGGCCTCTGCTGCTTTCGCATACGAAAGAAGGTGACCTGATTAACCTGCAAATTGACATTAAGCATCCCGAGTCTGCCTTGGCATGCCACCTAATATTATCAAGGGGTTAAATAAGCACGTAACACATGCAACTGAATGTAGAACCTGTGTAATAGGATGTTGACCAGGAGGACGAATGGCTCCTCACAACGGAAGTCACAGATACTGATGGTTGCATCAAAATCTTTAAGTGAGATTGAAAATGAAAGCAGATCATTTATCTAACTCCAGGTAGATCCTAGATGGCAAAATGTGTTTGATTTAGTAAATACATTTAAGCAGGTTTTCGAGGCATCCCATAGCCATTACAGAACAGATGAAGGTTTCTTTTCTGTTACTTTGGTGTGAGCAATAGTTGAAAATGATGAAACTCTGGGGGCTTTGTCTAGCCTGGCATGACGAATGACTCTGCCGTGAAAATAGGGCATTGTCCCCCACTATCATTTATTATGACTGTTGGCCAGGTTTGATGGAGGGAGCCAGGCAGTTGGGAGCGTAGATCATTCATCTAGAATGAGGTTCTGTACCGGGTGGAGATCTGCTGTTTCTCGCCAACAGCATAGGAGCTCCTGCAAAACCTGGTCCCAACACAACTCAGACAAGTTACATACACAGTGGCACATATTGGAGCAGACTGTTAGGAAACAGGAGTCAGGTTAGCGTGAAGAAAAATAAGTCAAGTTCTCTCCGGTGAAATCAGCTATTGAATTCCCAAAGCATAGCTCACAAAGGGCTGAATATGTATTATATTTAGCGTTTTACTGTTGAGAAATGTGTCTGCCAGTGTAGCATACTGTCACACCTCCACAGAACAGACAACCCAAAGCTTCTCCCACAAACTGTTGATTTTTGAATAGACGCTTGTGTGCTGTTAGCTTCAAATTGTGTGCAAATCTGTGAGCTTGGATTTCTAGTTATGTACACTGATCTGCCACAGGGATATGTTAGCTGACTGATTGAGTGAAATAGGGCAAGGTACTCTGTCTCGGATGTCACTCGAGGGTACATTCTGCTAATGTATCCAGCTGTCTATCTCTTAACATATCTCAGAGGGAGAACGGTACTCTGTTAGATCAATTGCACTATAACTATCATCAATCAGATTTTCCACAGCTGACACTGGCCACATATTTACAAATATTAACAAATAGTCGTTGTCAGTTCTCTTTTAAGTTTCTCACCCGCATAAGCAAGCAATAACAACCACAAGGTGCTTTCACAGCTCATGCCAGTATTGAAGTGCACAGCAAGGGAAAAGAAGAAGAAGAAACAAATCTGAATCTATTTTCTTAGGTTCAGACGTTATGCCATCTGCAGAGCACCTTAATATTTTATTAGGCTGCATGTTTAATGCTCAAATCTCGAAATCTGAGCGTTTCTGTCAGTAAAACAATAACCTAGCCATTTGTGATTACATGGAGCCACTCTGCTGCATGAACAATGCTGAAACTTTTGAAAACCCTTTTTTAGATAACCTGCTGAGGGAGCACACAATCCCTGGCAACTACAGTAACTTCAGAAAGCTCCTTGAATCTGGTTACAACAAATAACCGGTAATGATGGATCGACTGAGCGAGGCAGCCAATTAACTATAATTAACGCAATCAAAGTGCTCACAGAAAATAGCTATAATGATAACTGTGTGAGTTCTGCAAATTTACATGACATTACAGTCTATGATGTTGCTCGTGTGAAGGCACAGATATTTGTGTGTGCGCATTTTTTTAAGTGTGTAAGTAGAGGGCACTTATAGCACCCAAACACCTTTTTTTTTTTAATGCATCCCCTTTTTATGCACAGACTATCTATTGCCTTTCATTTGCATGCATCTCCCAGCCAGACAAGCTTGTTTACTTCAATTCAGCAATGGTGCAGTGAGCACTTTGTTTCAGGATAGTGGTGATGGATAGCCGCAGTGACGGACATTTATTAGCGTGGCTTTTAGATGGGCCCATGAGTGCTGCTCTTGACAGAAAACATCCTTGTCAATAAGAGAGATGCTGCCCTCTTTGTGCCAACATGTCTGCATTGCAGTCAAATATCTCCCTGACCTTAAAGCCCGGGCCGAGTAGTGACAGTCTGGCTCACGCACGACAAGACAAAACCAAAATGCTCATTTAATCGATCAGGCTGTCATCAACAGAGAAAAACGTATTCATTATTTAAACCAGGTGTTGGCAGAACTGAGATGGAAACAATGCTGTCAAAAAGAATATTGTTTTGATGTGAAAAGCATTTTAAAATCAACTTTCAATAAAATAATTTCTTATTTGGTGATTTCCTACTTTACTACTGTTTTCAATCTCCCGCTTTTCCCTTGATATTGGAAATTGAAATAAAAGAACAACATGTGATGGGTTTTTATTTTCAGCCTGTAGATGTCTGTTGAACATAGTTCTGTTAATTAATTCTTGATGTTAAACTGTACAGAAAAAATAGCCAATCCTGCACAATTTAAATCGAGCTGCTTCAGCTCAATCTCTTCTTATCTATAAAATTATTCTCCCCAAATTTAACAACAATCAGTCTTTCATCAGTTGAGCACTATAGAATTTGGGTGATAACCCTGTGCACAATCCAATAAGATTTTGTGAGAATAACAAATGCCGATAAGACCGTTTTCATTGTTGGATTGTCTCAAAGTTTTGTTCTTGTGCAATAGGCAGCTTCAGTTGATTTGAACAAATAAAGTGGGTGAGCGAGATATTTAAACAGTGGCTTTCTGCTCAAAGAAAAACATTTATTCATCAGTTGATTCTATTCCATAGCCTTGTCCTTGCATGTAAAAGTAAAAGAAACGTTCTTTTCCACAATCTCTCTCTGTGTTCCTTGAATCTAAGGCAGAAAAAGTGCCATGCAAGTGTTAATTCCTTTGAGAAGCTACTCTCTTTGCCCGATAATAGCTTTATTTCATGCCTGGCCTGGAACAGCTCTCTGATTAGACGTACCATGGGTCACACAATATGCATTTCATAGCTGTGAGTGGTTGGGTGACTGGCATGTATCTGTTCATAAAAAGCCCATCTAGTACTTAGCTGCCAGCTACCAGTGTTTCATGTAACATTGATATTCACCCTTTTCTTTAGCTGAAAACATTTGATCATCCAATAGATTCAAAAGACTGATACATTTAATTTGTATGGTAATGAGAATTTAAAGGACATTAATAATCTAATTTCATTCGGCCCTACCTCTGATATTCCTGGTAATATATATTGACAATGCTGGGACAAATCAATCTAAAAGTAGGTAAACATTTCTTCTTAGCATCAAAATCCTTTTGGACCACCGGTGTCACTCATGGACTAATTAGCCTTCTTCCAGACCATCTTCAGGGTTTGGCACACAGGAGCTCAGAGGAGAAGCAGCCAGGACCAGCCGGGCATACTGCCGCTGGGCATGTGGCGAGGGACAGGCTGAAAGCACATTGTTAAAAAGTCATTATTTCCTCATATAAAGCCAAAGTATGAAAGTATGAGGTGATCCCAAATTGAAGAGGGTGTATTGTGCAGGAAACACATTAGACTTAGTGCTAAAATCAGCCTAGTAGTCAATCTGCAACAAATTGAGATGTGACAAATTTAAGTGAAGTAGCAGGGACTTTGAAAAAAAAGAAAAAAAGAAACCTGTGCAACATTACAGGTCAAAGTGCAATTGAAATTAATTTAGCTCGACAAAAAGTAATTTGGACATTAGGTTGATAAATGAGTGGGGGCTGTTAAGGTAATTAAGTAGATATTGTAATTTTCCGTTATCTTTGGGTTGGTTTAAGGAATCAATGATTCCCTTGAGCAATGCAGCAGTCTGTGACTGCCAATCTTGATGTCCGGAGACCTTGCGTAACCATTAAGCTGCACCGGCATTAGAATAGAAATGTTTGTATTAAAGAACACATACCTTAGCCTTTTGTAACCTCGAGTATTGGCCAAGGATTTCTGCAGACTGCTAACAACACCATTAAAGAAGAAGGGTTATCCTCCAAGCCTCGTTCACCACATTATTAAGGTGCTTCAAAAAATAGGTTGTAACCGTATTTTTTCCTTTTACATAACATTTTTAAGGGACCAATCAAACAATGCAGGATAATGATCATCCCAGGTTGACAGGGCATCTCTCTTCACACATTATGTATTCACTCCCAGACCTTAAGCCTGAACTAGTAGTATTACATAATATTAACACTAAGAAACTAGTTACGGTTTATTGCAGATTAAGCTGGTTTGATGTGTGCTGTTGGTATTTTACGCAATAATATTTGCTCTATTATAAGCTTGAACATTAGAAAAACAACAGTAAAACTAGCTGGGAGAAAGGCTAATAACACAATGAGACAGCCTACAGGGCTGCTTCAGGAGCAATGGGAGTCTATTATAAAGCCTCTGCAGAGCTCTAACAGGTAACACTGCCAGCCACGTCAGGTGCTGCTGAATCAAAAATTTGGTCTGGATACCCTAATAACATTACCATGGTGTTTCTATGTATGCAGCACCATGGCAATGGTATGGCCAGCTGCCATGGAAGCGTGTCAGGGAGCTGCATGACTGACATTTCAGCATGATGCACAAAAGCCAGTACTAAAGTCACAATGGCCAGTAGCCTAATAAAGAATATATAACACAAGCTTTCACACAGAGCCACTGAAATCCAAAACTCCCAATGTATTGGATTTTCTATCTACTGTGGATCAGTCACAACCCCATCATTTTGAAACTCCATCCTTCCTGCCTGCTCAGAATGTTTGAGGACTGTGATTGATTGAATTTGATGGAGTGTGTGCTAAATGCAACCTTTGTGCGTAACCACTTGGATTCTTTGAGCAAAGAGATCCAAGGACAGTTAACTTCACAATCATGGATAAAAGCAAAGAAAAAAATATACAAACAATGTGTCACTCCTTTATTACTCAATAGATTTCTGTCTCTTCTGGTGTAATCCAATCTGCATGGATGGTCCTGAACTTGTCTTTCATCTCACTCAAACATACATGAGAGACTTTTAAAGAGCATGAGAAAAAAATAATCAAACACGACCGGCTGGTCATATAGTGAAACCTTGTTCTATAAATAGGCCTACATATTTATTATGTTATGTGATTTGGCTTTATCAGCTTTAAGAATCAACAGTTCACCACTTAGCTCTTGGCCACAATCTCAGTGTCCTCTTCAACCTCCACAAGACTTTGTCTCATCATGCGTGACATTTATTCGTCTGCTCAGAGGCAATATGGCAGAAAAGGAAACTGGTAATTGTGTTAAATATTTTTTATGATGTGGGAGAGGAAGGGAGTTAAAGTAATTTTAGCCTGAGGTTATAATTTAGCAAGGAAATGGAAGCTATGAGTGTTCAAAAACATTTCCACTCAGAGTCACATTCACAAACATCTGAATATATCAGCCACGTTCTATAAGAAATATAATAAGTCTTATTTACCGTATCATGTATATTACCAGACAGATGCTTAGAAATCCACAGCCAATTAATTATTAAATAAAAGGGGTATTGTTTTCATATTGTTTATACAGGTGCTGCAGATAATATGATGCACATCTGAAATGGAAATTCTAAATAGCTCAACTTTTTTATTATTATTTTAACCTGTTTAAAACACCAAGGTCACACAATAACATGAACTAACTTAACAAGTGGTAGACCAGCAACTCCCGTGGTAAAATTACTAAAGGAGTCTGATGGCTTTGAGGAGAACACACGTAGATGTATAAAACTGCTTCAGTCCCCTGTCAGAAACGGCTGTCTGATGGCAAGGTAAAGAGGTGAATTATTCTAAATATAGTATATGTGTAGGGTAATGGACGTCGCATCAGCAAGGTCTTTGTGGACTGTTAATTTGATGCCAGCAGTTTGCCTTTTGGCTGTCACCATCTTGGTATGTTTGAGCCTGAAGTAACCATATTTGGACAAGAAGGCAGAGCTGGGGAGGATGATGCAGCTAAACCAGTGTCTTGTATGGCTACAGTGGCGCTAAGCAAAACAGTAAAGAAGTAAAGGCACAGTTTTTGACCGGCTGACGTGAGTCATCCAGCAGAGTAAAAGCGGATAAACCGTGATCTCCGGGCACTGGAACTGTTCACCTGCATGGACGGCTATACTAAGCTGGTGGAAATAGTAAAACTTCCCTCCTTTCCCTAGTGACCAGCTAAGGCTTGCTTTGGTTGACAAAGACAGTTTAGTCAACCAGAATATTGTAATCAACTTTGATTAAGTGAAAAGTCTAAATTTAAGAGCAAAACACGGACTACACCCCTAAAACAAGTTAACAGCTATGTTATTGTACACAGTGCCATTGATAAGCATTGCAAAGCCTCATGATTGACAGGTTGGTGTGTCGCCCCGCCATGAAGCATGGGCCCCTGCTTTATTGTCTATTTTAAAATAAAGGGGACCATATTTTATAAATGGAACATCATTCTGTATTGAAGAAGACTTGAAAGTTTTGATTGAGACCATGAGTTTAAAATGAAAATCACCTAAGAAGTAGGGTCATTTTCTTGTTTGCCTTTTATGCAATCAACCTTCTTTTTGGAGCCAGTGGCTTCACCCTGGAAATGAGATAGAATGCACTTTTGCGTTGGCTTCACTTTTTAGGCCCCAAGTTACCACTTGGTCAAATGTTCATCCTGTGAAGAATATTATTTCATGTTTGTCTAGGGGTGCAGCGAGACACTCAGCTCATGAGTAAGACACGTGATTGGGTTCACGAGAACGAGACAAGATTTTAACACTATTTTAATGAAAACTTCAATTAAGAAATATGACTTGAATAATAGTCTTACATACTCAGACAACCAAGGTTACAACGTAACCAAATGTTTCATTGCAGCAGTAAAAAAGGAAGTAGGCTGCCCTTGTATTAATTTATGACCATTGTAAGACTAGGGGAGAACAGTTCCCTTTGTTTAATGTCATTAAAAGTAAAGTTAGGTTTTGCTTTCTGCTTTCAACACATTTAAAAAGAGACAGAGAAAGAGAGTGATACGCTTGAGTCAGACAAGTGGAACAAGATCTCATCACACCTCTGTGTTTGTCCCAACTCTGCCTTTTAAGCACATGTTCTGTTTTTCACCTAAAGAAGCTTTGCGTAAGATCAGCCAGGAAGACTATCTAATGTTACACACTCATTCACATTCAGCTCACTCTCCCTCTCCCCTCATCAGCTGATTAGGAATGTTTACTCTTTTAGTTAAACCAACCAAAATTAGCCACATCTCTATCACCCAATCACAATATTGCTGTTTTCTCATTTATCATTTAATTGTGCACACATCAATAAATAATTCTCCCCTTTATATTGAGATCTCTCCTGATTGGAAAAAAGCAAATCCAAAAATAATGTAAGTAGCAGATCCTATGGTACTTTTAAAGTGTTTCTTGAACAAAAATGTTATTAAAGTGTCCATATTATGAAAAGAAATCTGGGATTTGGGACATTATTTGTCTCTGGTGCTTCCACACGCATACAAACTTGGAAAAAACAACATCCATGCTGTTATGAGTGAGACACAGGTTTCATGCCCAGTGTTGCCAAGTCCGCTTATTCTAAGCGACTTTGGGCTTGTTTTTTTGTAAAGTTGCTTACAAATATTGGTTGTCGCGGGTTGCGTTTTTTTTGGGCTTGTCACTAAAGTGTAGTTGCTTATTTGGGCTTGTACACAGCTTGTCCTTGCCGGCTCGCTTGATCCCGCCCCTTTCCCCATAAACACTATAGACAGCAGCGTTATTTCCCACCCACTTTCTGCTTCTTATTGGCTCTGACCCAGATGGAAACGAGTACCAACCAATCAGAGGCAGAGCAGGGCAGTCTGTTGTTTTCTGGTTAGGAAAATGCGTGAGTAGCGACTAATGGTGTGTGTAATGTAGGAGAGTTTTTGGAGGAATAAATGCCCGGGATAAAGTGGGAGGAATACGGGAAGAAATATAACAAAGACTGGGAGAAAGAGAAAGGAGGAAAAGAATGGATTCAACCCGTCGTGGGGAACAACTCAAAATCACTGTGAAAAAAAGGGTTTTCAAATCCCATCAGTTTTCTAATGTTAACTAATGTTAAAAGGTGTTTTAACTTACTCCTGTGGTCATTGTCCTGAAGCTCAGGGGGAGAAAATAAATAAACTCTAGCCTACCGTGTCTACAGTTTACCAATATGTCTACATGGATTGTAACACAGTTTTATTTATTTTTCTCTTCAAGGATCTTAGGGGGGGCAACGTAGAAAAAGTCGCTTATTTTGGGCTTGTTTTCACAGGCCTGGTTGCGTATTTGTCTCGCAAGATCTGGCAACACTGTTCATGCCTTCAGTTTCTGGGTAAGCTGGTCAAAAACGGCTGAGCTTTCTACGTCATTGGCCAAAACATTTGGTGTGTGCTAACCACTTTAGCTACTACCACATCAGCTAGTTGTTTCTCCAACGTCAATCAGTACAAGGCAGTAGCCGGGAGACTTCTACTAAACGAGGGCGCACTTCCAACTTTGCGTGGAATCGCTGCAGATGAGGGACATTTAAGTAGTTCTATATCATTTATTTGTAGAGTAGGGTAAACTCATGTGTGTTGTAGCAGTGTTTGGCCATTGAGAATGAGGTGGCTAACCGCTAGCGTGCTACAACACACACAAGTTCACCCTAATCTAAAATAAAACTACCTACATGTCCCTCGCCTGGTCCCTGGTTTAGAAGAAGGCTCCCTGCTAATCTTTGTACTGACCGAAGTTGGAGAAACAGCTAGCTGATGTGTTATTAGCTAAAGCAGCACTAGCTTCTAGCTAGTAGTCCTTACTTAGCTCCTGCACATGTAACTCCCAACAAAGATGGGATAGAAGAGATTTGCCTTACTCTGTAGCTAAAACAGAGACCTGAACACAAGGTGAAAAGAGGAGCTGTAGCAATGTGCAGTATAAGAAAAATATGGTGTTTTTTGAAAATAAAAACCATGTAAACCTATTTTGGCACAACTTCAAAACACAATTATGAACCTTTTTGAGAAACGTTACGTGAGGAAAGGCACAGACTTCAAAAAACACTACATCCCCTCAAACAATCCTTTTCATGTTTTGCCTACTAACGCACATGTAGTTAATTACTGATGTAGATTATTTTCCACTTCTGATAGATAATTTGCTGCTAATAACTATGTTATTAAACCGTTTCTTTTCACCACTTCGCATCAGGCTTTGAAGCAGTATCTTATTAA
This sequence comes from Etheostoma cragini, assembly GCF_013103735.1. Lineage (NCBI taxonomy): Eukaryota > Metazoa > Chordata > Actinopteri > Perciformes > Percidae > Etheostoma > Etheostoma cragini. The sequence goes on along the minus strand of NC_048416.1, from coordinate 12,068,484 downwards.
TCTTATTTGGTATTTGAAATGAACAGATCGATGCAGCTGCCCTCATTGAGAGATACTGTATCTCAACATGTTCAAGAGCATCCTTATCTCACAGTGCCTCTCAGGCAAAAAAAAAAACTCGGTTAGAATCGAAGTTTGAGTGTTAACATGTACACCTACACAGGTCTCAAACTTTAACGCTTTCAAATCCTGAAAGAGAAGTGAAATTATCACAGTGCCCAGGGTGAACAGGCAGACAGTGCAGGGAACAAATGTATGGCTCTCCTGTGCTGTGTGCAGATAACAGAGCAGGCCCACAGTATCTGCAATACACAGCACTCGGATAAGATCTCAGTGTGATTACCTCCTATCAGTCACCGATGATCAGCTGTATCATCTTGTATCAAAAGCTGTAGACCAAGCAGACAAAACACATATAATCATTTCTGAAACCGCTGCCTCTTCACAACTGTTTACATTTAGCGGAACAACTAGCTGCTTTATGGGCAATGAAATAACTGCTGTTGCATCAGTTATCTTGACTTGCTTGGCTAGCAAAGACAGGTTTTTAATACAGCCCTTATTCAGCGGAGTAGATTAATTTACACATGAATTCCTGTAAAGAAATGCTGAATGATGAAAACAACTATTCCGTACAGCATGAGGTGGTTCCCTTGCAAAAGGTGCAGTTGCAGCTTTCTTTCAATCAATAGTAATGTGAAAGGGGTAAACGAACGTTGATCAAAACAAATACATTGTTAAACGTAAATGAACACACCCATGCACTGCATTTTGAGAAGGAATCTTATCCAGAAGCACATTATCATTTGACCCAATTGGAGTGCTTTTCTGACCTACTTGCGTGTTGGGTCGATCCTCAAGGGTTTGGCCTTTTTGCACTTGTTAAGTGTGTACAATGGCATCCTCCTTTCATGTGAAAGTATCAGTTGTACTAATACAAGACTGCTGACGTATAGCATATTGATTCGAGAAGGCTGTCTGCATTCTGCCTCGTCTCCAAGTTTATAAAAACTAATTTTGCGATGAGCTCACAGAATTAACCTTATCATTGAAGATGCGTTATGGAAAATAATGAATATGCGTTAGTCCTAATATTTAGACTCTAAATAGATTTGCATTTGTTATTTTCAGTATGGCATCACTGCTGCTAATCTGACCCCCCTCCACCCCCCACCCTACCCAGTTTTGAAGGCCGCCATTGCAATTCCTGATGGGATAAACAGTGATATGTCAGATTAAAACTTTCTGGTTCATTCATAGGCCGTAAGGTCGTTTCACATCAGCAGGTAATGGAGTTGACAGGGTTCATCTGAGCTGTGTTCTTACAGCCCGAGGGGCCCTGAGTGAGTCGGCCTCATCTCCAACCAGCAGCCAAAAACATCCTTACAGCTCGGTGGTTTGGAGATAAGTAGGACAACCGCTGGGTGAAATTCAATTGTTTATGCACAGGAAAGACAATGTGAATGTTGGCATGCTGTTTTCTGGTGCCAAAGTTTAGCATGTGCATTATACCACTACCAAGTCTGCTGCTGATGTCTGTGGGACAGCTAATGTGACAAAAGGATGGGATTCAGAAAGTAAAGTTATGGGACTGTAATTATGGCAAAAATAAGGCCATGTAAAGCACTCTCAACCTGTTAGAACAAGACGCAGTGAGAAAAGAAATGTGTGCAAACAGCATTAGGAATTAATAAGATCAGTCTTCCTCTATAAAAATCTTTCAAATCTTTAAAAATAAATTTAAAAAAAGATTTAAGCAGACTGCCTGCACTTTCAAGTGGATGGGGCACAGTGGGGAGTGGGCATTCAGGGTTCAAATTAGAACCTGATGAGAGATTATAATGATGCTGCTCCATGGTTCAGTCCACATCCAGAGGGGCCACATATCCAATTAAAACAGTCTATCACTCTCTCTGTCTGTCTCTCTCTCTCTCTCTCACTTTTTCTCTCTCCCTCTCCCTCCCTCCCTCTCTCCCTCTTGTTCAGTAAGGTAATCACTAAAACGGAAAACCCTGCATGTAAATTCAATTCAAGATAATACCTCTGGAGAAACGACACACAACAGCCCAGCAAATGTCATCTGTGCTCTATAATTGTCATTTTACTAGATGTAATTCATCACACTGTGCGTTTGATATCACAAATACCACCTTCAACTTCCCACTATGCCACATGGCCATTCAGAGACAGGATGGTGTTTAATCACAGGTAATTCCATTTTTTGTTGCGCTCCATTAACTCAACTCAAACGGCGATTGTAATTTGATGCTAATTGCTACTGTGTCCGCCATTACTGAAAGAGTATATGTAATTCACAACATGAAAGGTTGCAGAATCAAAATAAGGCTCGATCTACGACTGACAGGCGGGAAAGGGCAGCCGAGCCAAGCTGATTGGTGGTACTATAAGAGTGAGAGCTACTCTTTATTTCCTGACCTTTTACTGCTTGCTTTCACACCCTCTCTCCTCTGTCAGTATCACTGATCAGCTGCACAGCTGTGTACAGGCTAGGTCCCGCAGCCAATCCAAATGATCTCAACACACAATCTGTCTATAATATTCCCGACCCTATGCCCTGCCTTTTCATCTTCACTCCAAGATAATGCATTGGATGTGGCAGAGCAGATGAGCAGTGGGCACTTCCTTTCATGAATATATACTGTAGCTTCTAGTGCATGTGCTGCAGTTGCAGAATAGGGCAAGGCAGTATTTTGCTGGCTTATGCTCATGGGCGGGTATGTCACAATGTCACAGAATCTATGTTTCAGTGTTCATCTAAATGTGGTGAGTCATCTTTCATATTGTCTTATCTATGTGATTTTCGAATGAGTAATTTGTCTCAGTTATTATTTATGAGCCACGTTCACATGTTTTTTGCCCTTACATTCATCTTTCTATTTCTCAGACTCGCTCTGTCCAAACAGCATCTCTGTTTAATTGAATGACCTGAAATAACTATTCTCACCGGGTTAAGATCAGTTTAACCCATGTTTTACACACTATAATTATACTCGACATGGTTTTGTTTGACGATTAGTCTGCAGGACTGCACCAAAATTTGAAATGAAATTGCAATGCCTTCAAGTAGGATGAAACTATCTCCAAGCAGATTTACTTCTGAGGTGGAAGAAAAACCTGAAAACCTAAAAAAGAAACCTTTTTTCTCCGATCTGAAAATGGCATAAAACCACCTGCTGAAAGTCAATTAACATAACCCTGACATAGAGCAAGACAACACACAGATACAAACAGCAAATTTAAATTTAGGGTACCTGCAGGCATTCAGATAAAGCTTGTGTCAGAAGCTGCACAATTTACCTGCAAATAGAAAAAGTACGGATAAAGACATCCATGCGAGGCTTCTTTTACTTTAGGTAAGAGAGAAGCCAATATTTATTCAGAGTAATTTGAAATCTGACTTCTAGCAAAAAACTTTGGTAGAACATTCCTACAAAACTTTTTGGATACGTAATATTTTATGTGGTGGCAAAAAAATAGATATAGAGGCATCTACTGATGATACATTCACTCACCATATAACATCACAACATACATAAAATATTCAGTGTATTTATGCCAAATATTACATCAATGTCTGATGATAATCAAGTTCTTAGTTTCCTGTCAATATTTCAACCTTGCAGTTTGAGCAAACCACTATTTCTCTGATATAACACCTGTAATGGCTGCCGGCACAGGGTTCATGCCGTGAAAGAAACAGGGCTCTTCAGCTGTATCACACTTAAATGGCTAGCTGGACAGCAGAATGGACTATCTTTTTAAGTCTTGATTGCATCCGTACGGCCCTCGCTGTGTTTTCATTGTGTGCACCCACTGTTATAAGACCAAAGTGCTTGTAAATGAGAGCCATTGTGTCATTGGGAGGTCATTTTGGCTCCAGCGGAAATGGATTTTAGCGTCAGTCCTTATTCGAGTATGGGCACCCAACAGGCTCTTGTTTGGTCCCAGAAATTAGCAGAAAACTCATCTGACAAGCAAATTGACCTGTATTAATTAAGAGAAACATGTCAGTCCCGATTTATACTTTTAAGCAGCCTCTTTGAGCAAAACTTGTCTTCAAAGGTATTCATAACCCTGATCTGTTGAGAGCGCTTCTTCGAGGACTTGCCATATTATCTAACCGCATTGGCTAATTGATTCGTACTATGTAGGAGGGAAGGAAAACTATATTTATGATCAAATGTCGAATAACATCAGCCTTTAATTTAGTCTGGCAATGTACTTAGCGCCTCTGTGTCTATTTATTCTCTTTCAAATGTGTGAATAAAGGATTTGGATTTAAAAACCTTTTGTCACAAAAGCAAAACATTTAACACTCTAAACAAACTAACAAATTAAGCCGTGCATTTGCACCTAAAGGCTCACTATGTATAAACATATAGTATAGTAGTATCTGAGCCGTGATGGTAATATCCTCTGGCTGGTTTTCTGTTGATATACAAAGAAGCCACACTTTGGGATGACTCTTAACAGACCCTTTTACTTAAATTAGGCACATTCTAGAAAGGTCACAAAATCATAGGAGCATGGCTTTGCAGGCCTGACTTTCTACTACAATATCCATTTTGACAAGTGTTGCTGTCCCATGGGTAACATGCCTTCATGGCATGATAAAGTAACTAAACACATTTGCCGTGTGCCTGCCTGTCTTGTCCAGCGGACTGTGTGAAAAGCCTGTATGTGACGTGTGCTCCCTGTTGGGGCCAAAAGGGAAGGTTTTGGAATCACCATGAATTTATGTTCACGCAGATGATCAGTGTCAGGAACAGAGCCGGGATCCTATCGCTGCTGCTTCTGCTGCTGTTTTTTGTTGTTGTAGAAAGCAGACGATCGCTGGTTGTTGCTCCTCTTCGTTCCATTTGGAAACGTTAATCTTGAAGAGATTATGAGCTAGGTTGTTAATGTCAGAATTACATCAGAGACACGGCACACGTCAGCCTGAACCTGCAGACTGACTGAACCTGATAAATCCTTAAAACTCATCTTCTAGGCATTTTCTATATCATCAGTTGAAGAGAAGTTGAGTCTGACCTCTTGCATTAGTAAAACCGAAAAAAACTGAAAAATGCATGATGCAAAGGTTGTTTCTCTAAGTTGTAGAAAAGTAGTCGTAGTAAATAGAGAAAATGTAGACTTATGTGGACCAATGCTCATGATGAACTAACACATTGTGTATCACTGTGAGTAATTTAACATATAGCATAAATGCATTTATTAATTAGTTACGGTGACCGACCAGGTACAACACTACAATGGACTAAAAGAATTCCATTAGGAGTCTATAGGAGAAATGTGCTGCAGCTTCAGAAAAAAGAAAAAATATATACGAAAAATCCAAAACGTATAACAATGGAAACATACTGCTAATGAAAACACAGAAAGCTAAAAAAAAAAAACATTAACAGCAGACAGCTACAAATACAGAAACAGTACAACAGTAAAAAAAAAAAAAAAAAAAAGCAAGTTTCTCTCTTTTTAACTCCAGCTGGGTCTTCCCTCCTTCTATTAGCCTACTGCATTAATGGGGGTTGACCTAATAGCTCCTAGAGGGATTGAGCTGTGTAACATTGTGATCAAATATATAAACAGGGAAAGTTTAACTAATATATACACACATGCCTATATATAAATAGATAAATAAAGCTAACTTAAGATAAGAAATGCAAAAGTGTGAGAACTGTGTAAACAGCACAACATTTTTGATGTATTTCTTGGTATCTGTTCTGTGTACAGAGATCAGTACAGAGCAGATGGTCAGTGCGGGAGTACTTAGATGATTGACAGCTCTCTAGCTGTCTCTTGCTGTTCCACGTAGAGACCTGGAGATCTTTCATTGTGTTGAATGGATATTCATAGCTTTTCAAGTGCATGTGTTTTGTGTTCTTTACTTTACGTTATTTCTGTGTTTGCAGCCCGTTTCTCCCAATTAAGTGTTTTGTGTCAGTGTAGCGCGTTTGCCCTAGCCGGCTGCTGTAATTAATACCTGAATATATACCAATAATTAATAAATCTTACAGAAATATACATATCCTGAACACATTAATTGGTGCAAAAGATAATGGAGCTCTTCCAGTTTGTAGCTTTTCTCTACCCCATTTGGCAGTGAGAGCAATTACACAAACACTGTTGAGGTGCTTAAAACATAAGCAGTGAGATTCATAATAACGCCGTTCCACTGTGGTCTCTACCCCCCCCCCCCCCCCCCCCCCCCCCCCCCCCCCCCCTGCCTGTCATGGTATTGATTAATACAGGTGAAATTACATTAAGTGTAACCAATCAGAGAGCATAAATAAGCAGCTATGCTGTAAAGAACTGTGAGTGAGTGATCAGGTATACTGATCATGTGACGACGTTGTTGAGGAGTTAATAAACTACTCGTTCTGAGTACAAATGATCTGTACTGGCATGGTTCTGGGGCGCCAGTGCGGGAATGTCATCACAGATACCAGACACCACAACTCCAGTATACTGAGGAATCCAGAGAGCTTTCCCAGGCACTGATGGGCTTAATCAGCATTGTGTGAACTCGTTTGGCAAGGGCTTGAATGTAACAGATGTTCATTTATATGTAAAAGTTCTGCACTCTAGCTTTAATATTAAATAACTGAATTTAACTTGTGTTACATCCACCTCAGGGCACCACCCTTCAAAAAAGGGAAAATACAACAAATTAATTCAAGCTCCATTCTGAAGACCGCTACTACTCTTGACAATGTTTTATACACACAAAACCATTTAATCAAGTTCTTTGTGAATAGACTACTACTAGGAAAACTACAAAAACACATACAACTAATAACTATTAAACAGACAAACAACATGGGGCATTAGACTTCCTCTCAGTGTTAAATTTTAAACGGATAAGAGGCCGTGGATCTATAGGAATATCCCTCGATAGAGTCTAGACACTGGTGCAGGTGATGAAGAGATTAATGGAAGCCTGAAGATCTGGATGTGATGTGGAGCGGGGCTAATGATGGAGGAACCCTGGGTGCTGGGATTGATTAAAAACTGGAGGGGAATGGGGGGAGGGGGGTTGCGTAAATCTTGCCCGAAAGGACAACTCACAGCAGCTACAAGTAGAACAGATTTAAAGTTTGAATGGCACAACATGATAGCTCACATAGATCTGGCTAAATCTGCTTGGTTTAACTGAAAGAGTAAATGCCCACATTCAGCTGATGACAGAGCAGCTGATTAGCTCGGGAGAGAGAGAAATGTGAGCATAGTAGTCTTCCCGAATGAACGTTCGCCAAGGTTCATTTAAAGTGCATTCAAAAGTCTGTTGGTTCTTGTCCTCTGTTCTCACAGTGCTGTGTGTGACTAAGCAGGCCCCTTCCTGGAATGTGGGGGGTAATAGCAGTTTAGTTTGAGGTCCATCCTGTGAGAAATTGGGCATTTGTCACCGACCCGTCCATCCGTGTCCTTCAGCCTTTGCCGGCTGTTTCCTGCTCCAGAGATCAGAGTTCTCTTGTGACAATGAAAAGTTTAAGTCACCAGTTTTTGCTCCATCATGCAACTAATTCCTTTTGTTTATATCCACATGGGTTGTGCTTTACATTTCTATAACCATTGTACAGTAATGTTACTAGCAAGAGTGTAAATTTTGTTTAATAAGTGCAGTTTCATTCATATAATACTAAGTTAATTACTGCATTAATATTTCAGTAGTCTATAGCAACAACGTTCCACTTCCAGGATTGCTCCAGTTCTGCAATGGCGCGATCACCACCCGCTGCCTTAGGATAGCAATACGTCAAGAACTCACCTGAACACACCTCCCTGTAAGACCAGCACACCCATGGGCGCAAAGATGGGTGCGGGTGCGTTTGCTGTTTAAACAACTTGGTTGCTGGAGGTGTTTGACAACTGCATTGATCTTACACTAGCAAAGACACTTGCGTGTTGGGTGGTGTGTGTGTTAGTTAGATATTAGAAGATTAAATAAATATACAGTGAAAGTTTCAGTTTGTCCATGAATAAAGGCTGCAGCTCCTCAGTTCCATCATTTCAAGGGCGGGCTGCGATCTCTGTCCAGTCTGTGTAACTAAGTAAAAATAATTACACAATAACACTTAAGCGTGCTGTAGGTAGGATTGGGAAGATCCTGGAAAATTTGAACATCGACAACTTCTCAGTCCCTGCCCCCCTTTCCGCTAAACCTAAAATTATCTCGTAAGCCCCCTCCCCCGACAAGGGATGATGAATGTGTGTGGATGAGCAGTGATTGACATGCAGTCAGACACCCCTCCCCCCTCCTGGCCTTGATGGGTGTATCTGAACAGGGAGCTGGGGATTTTTGCGAATTGCACCACAGGCTGTATGTGGTGCAAGAGGAGCTGGATTTTTTTTTTTTATTACCTGCTTTATGTTTTTCTACTCAAACTCAGTGTCCGTTTCTTTAAATATGAGAAGAGACAGTTAGTTTTATAAGGCGTATCTACTGCACCTTTAAGATGAGTAATCCAGAACAACACATTTGTTGAAAATAGCATTGTATTGTTTTGATTTCATTAATTCAAAGAAGTCTTCAAGTATTTGTCTCAAGCATCTCTTTACCAAGTCATTTAATATGCTACTTCAGTAGCCAATAAAAACCAGTATTTTCTTGGACCCGTACAAATGAACATTTAATTTCATTATATATTCATATGATAGACACCACTACTGACTATACATTTTGGCTACAATTATGCACATTGGTTTGTTCCTTTTCTTATTATCCCTTTAGAGCTTTTCCAATCTGGTCTTCCAAACAAAAGTGAGGGAGGCATGTTCCCCACCACCACCACCACCACCACCACCACCACAACCACCACCAGAGGAAATTGCCCCCTTGGCTACAGCAAATGTTCTCAGCCTGTTTTGTCTTCTGTCTACCATTTTCTTCTGCGTCTCTTTCAATTAACCAGACAAAACTGCCTTGTGCAAAAAATAAAGCAATTTGGATTCTGATTAGATATGATTATAGTTTGTCAAAAGTGTACTGCTTCATCAGTATCACATCGAACTTAGTGTGTACTATTGGATTTAAAGACATTATATCACAACCTTGATACTGGAAGGACAAACTGCGCGATGGCTACAGAGCATAGTGTTTTAGTTGCTTTTTGCACCTTTTTTATCGTGTGAACACAACCTCAGTGCCTGAAAACACAAAAGCTGCTCATGTAGACACTTTCAGGGTTGAGACTTTGATCATACCTCAAGGGTAATGCTACCTGATGCTAATGTTATCCAGGTGTGGATGCACTGTGTGAAAAGGAAGGTGACTGAAGTGATGGGAGAGCAGCAGCAGCAACTGAGCTGGAGAAGTGACCTGAACTTAAACATGATGGAGCCAATCCCCTGAGGAGTAAACATTCAGTAAAAGCATGAGCAGCCCATATCTGTGGAGTAAATGGGCAGTAGAGTGGAGCATGTTCTTCCCTCACAGGGCCAAGGTACACTGCCAGGGGACCCTGAACTTGTAATTCCCTTTTCGCTGTTGCTTGACTCATCAGCGAGTGCACCGGCAACTTTTTAGCAAGAAAATTAGGCCATGACTCTGGTAGGGATATCCATTATCAAGATTAAAAATGTGACTGTAAAATTACAGTAATATGAGGATGGAGAAGGTGGTTTATCTCTGGCAACCAGGCTCAGTGATATTACCCAGGAGAACAAGTGAAATTAGGCTAAAATAATGTCAGATCCTCTTAATATCACAGCCAGAGGCTATTTACTGGTAGGTCTTATGCTTATATCCACTGCTAAATTGGCTTTATAGCTTTTGTACTTTAACCTGTCCTTATTACAAATTTGCTCCGCTGAAGCTGCAATAAACTTTTTATTGAGCAACTTGATTCATTATTAAACCCTTTTCTTAAGTGTACGCTGGGGAGCTGCCTTGTTGTTGTTGTTGTGTCTTATTTGACACTGCACGTTTGAGTTATTGCCCTGCGTTAATTCTTCTGAAGAGTGGGAATCAAAAGCTATGCACCTTTTTGATAATTGCAATCCTCTCAGGGAAGCTGAGGGCAGCCATCTGTGAATGGATGAAGAAATAATGGCATAGTTGAAGAGCAGCTTGGGGGAACCAAACACATTTATTGTATGAAGTTCCATGTTTTGAAAGGCAGAAATGATTTAGGGACCTTTCTTATGTATGCTTCTGTTTGACATTTTGGTAACAAGAGGAAGCAGGTATGATGTTTTGTTGAAGAATAGTAGTTCATCTGTTTCAGAGGGTTGAATGCAGTCAGTGAAACCAGCGGGATGTTGCCTGTGTGTAATGATGAAACTGTCTCTCCGTTTTTTTTTGGAGCAGTGGAATTTCCACCTGCTTTCTGCGTGACACTGACAGTACCAATCCTACCTTATCTGTCCTCTTTTCCTTTGCCTCTTCCCCCCCTCACTCCCTTTTTGTCCACGCACCTTCTCCCTTCATCATCCCTGTCGGCGCCACTTTCAAAACCCTGCTGCGATAAGCGTGCTGAATTAAAATGATTTCTTTTTAATTACTTTCCACATTAAGTGCAATCCGAAGCTCATGCATTATATATGTATTCCACTCTGTATGAGGATTAAACCGTTGTAGGTGTACCTTGCCTGAGGGCAAGGTATACAAATGCAATTAAATTAATTTCAGTGGGAAAAAAGTCTCTTTTTCTCACAATTTTAGAGAAAGGCGGGGAAGAAAACAATCCTTTCCTCCATGTGAGGATGTGAAGTTCATTATTCTACAAATAACGAGTAGAAAATCACTTCGCTTTAATTAGGGTGAAGCTTGTTTTGTAGCTGTGCGTTCAAGTGTTCTAAAAGAGATATAAGCCAGCTGAGAATACTGTGATGTTCCACAGTTGCAGCAGCATATGGAAACATTTGGCCATCTTGTTTCATATTTCATTTTATAATAAATTAGCATGCAGGTCGTTTTCTCCATTTCCTCTGAAGAAGGAGCTGACTGTGGTACTTAACAAGAATCACCTGCATAGCGTACAGTGTTCACTGCATATCAGGCTCGTACTGTGTGCTAAATTCCTGTTGCTTAGTCACATGTCCTTTATATCTTTACAGCACAGATCAACAATATATATTTGGCTCTCATGAGACTGCCATACTAATAGATAGGAAAGTAAATAAAACCAATTACAGCAGGCAGGTCTTATGTCTGCTGAGAGGTCAGTAAGCCAACCTACACACACACCTGCCACTCCGGGCCCACCGTACCTCGCTGGAGCTCAGGCTGCACATCAAAGGCGCACCACTTGAACTTGAAAACTTGATTTGCCCATCCTCAACCTAAAAGACATTTGTGTCTTTCAAAACCTGAAGGGAAGAGAGTCAATCCACACATGGGGGCCTTGATGACCCACAATGGGATACCATGAATTTACCCTCCATGCTCTGTTTACAGAGGAAAGACACAAAGAGAAACTGATGTGTATGGATTTTCTTTTAACGGTAATAAGACTATCGGGGGGGGGGGGGGGGGGGGGGGGGGGGGGGGGGGGGGGGCTCTACAGCTTGTTTGAGGATTTGGAACCACAGACAGCAGTAATTGAAACTGACAGCGGGTTGAGCACAATGACTCTATGGATAAGTACAATCATAACCCCCATAATAATTACAGCAGTGCTGCATGCAGACAAAGTTCTTAGGTAAACAAAATTACCCAGCTGACACCACCATCTTATTTCCCCATCCTCATTGATTGTCTAAGATTTTCCTGGCGTGGAGCCCCTGAGCCCTGTCACATAGAGGCACCCAAAAGCTCTGTGCTAAGGGTGTTGCATGTTCCGGATCCCCTTCATCTCCAAACCCCTCAGGCCAGAAGTTTCACTCAGGTGTTCAAGCGGGCTTTTGTGTGTTGACAGATGCTTCATCTATGGTGCAGTAGTTAGAGTTGGGTTCAGTCAGTAACAAAAGTTTGAAAATTAATTTCAGTATCACAATGATTTACTTTTGCTAATTGTTTTAGAATGTTTTTTATTTAGTTTGATTTCTTTCCCAATACAAATTCACAACCTTGGAAGTACTTTGTCTGCAATCTGACTGCAGTTGAATTTAGATGTTGTTTAATGAGGTTTTGTAGAACAGGTTTTCAGATCTTTTTATTCTAAAAAACTAATTTTCTCTGTCTGCTCTGTCTGCCATGGTATATGTAAAGTCAGTCATTTTCTTGACAGTTTAGTCCTACTTTGTTTTAATACATATATGTGTTCCTGAAGGGAGTTGTCATTTTTGGACCCAAACAATAGAAACCCACATGTTTATGATTAAGGCATTCAGTCACATCAACGATTCTCACTAACTGGAACTTGAACTGATATAGAGTACCAGCACGTTTTTATCACATTGCAATTCAAAATAATGTAAACACACTCAAAAATGTTGCTTTCCTGATTTGTCAATGCTTTCTCTCCTTGTCCATTCTGTCTGTTTGCTAATGCTAATTTATCTCAGATTCTTACATATTAAAGGTTTGTAATTTTAGAAAGGATTGTCATTTTTTGTTTAAAACTTAATACTGAGCAAATAAGTGACGCAGTAAAGAGGCAGAACTGGATTGGTTCTCTTGTGAGCATGCTGAGCACTGATTGGTGCTTTGCAGGTGGAAGAAGTTAGAGAAGAACGTTGGAGATAAAACCTTTTTTTTTCACTGTTCATAGTACGCTCTTTTTTCCAAATTTTAGGGTCATTCATAACAGTCTAAATAGGCCTACACACAATGTTTTTCTAACATTAATTGCATCTTTAATATGCAAAGTCATCTGGTTGGTCAGTAATTATAGTGGTTGCATCTCATTTTATTCAAAGCAAATGAGGCTCCATTTTAAAAGAGGAGATGTTTTACACCAAATGAATTGATTTGAAGAATGGACTGTAAAGGAGTCAGCCATGCCTGCCTTCCATTATGTCAATATACACACACAGCCCTTATAAGAAGAAAACTATCTTTCTTTTCCATATTTCACTTTCAATTAATTTCTTGTTTTAATGAAGTCAAAACCTAATTGCATGTGAGTCAGAGCAAACATCTGTCCTCATCATTTTCAATAAGTGGAAGCTGTCAGGCATGTAATAAAAAAATCATGTGCTGTCAGTCATATTCCATTAAAGTCAATGCAGCTCAATTTTTGTCAAGATGTAGGTTTTCATACATTTCCCTGTGTGAGCAGACAGAAAAACTTCCCGATTTCTGTTTCTTGTATCAACAGCTGCAATGCCCTTGTCGCAATGGCACGAAAAAATATCAAGATGCTCTATTTTTTTATTTTATTTATTTTTTTACTGTTGAGGTTTATCTCTGTTTTGGATTTCTTTTTATTCAATCATATAAGTGCTCTACCATTTCAGGTTTTCTAAAGATATGAAATCCACAAAAAACTGTTGCATATTACTCTGACTAGCGACAGTGTTCGGCAGGAAACAAAGTTAGCAGCCTCACAGCTTGGTGCTGATAGATGAAAGAGGTGGTGTAGTGTTATCATGGCTGGAGAGTACTCAAAGGAATGCAATAGATGGCCACTCTTGGGTCAACTATGTTCACTCCGCCCCGGGGAGAAATCTCCAGCTGAAGTATCACCTGCTTTGATATTGGGATGGTTGTGGAGTGTATGCATCCTGCCACACACACACACACTAATAACTACTAAACAGACAGAAAACATGGTGTATAATAGATTGATATGTTGCATTCATATAATTATCGTATGTGCACGTGTGCACATTATTCTCCTTGTTTTTACAATTAGAATCAGGCACCTGCATTAAAACATTCAGACAATCAGAGTGTCACACGTTTAATCTGCATAATAACTGCAGTCTATCATGCAGCTGGAGTGCAATTCTGAAGACGTGGTAGTTACATTTCCTGAGTCAGTGAAGTTGACTGCAGGGCAAAAATCAAGCCAATAAGTAATCCCAAGTTTGTCTAGTTTCTTACTTCTGTGCTTGGTGACAGACATCCAGCTCCCAAACAGCCCCCCCACACCGCTTCTTTCTGGCTCTCATTAGCCAGAGCAGGGGTGTAGACAAATGGTGAGAAATGAAATGGATATGCTTTAAAGTCTCTGTAATGGGTTCATGCGATGCCATGAACACAGCTAATTAAGGTTAGGGGAGTTCTCATCACAGACAGTTGTACGGTTGTGTATGTTTTTATCAAGGGCATTATGCAGCTCCGACGGGGTCTGGGCTGCCGTGCTTCACCAGAGTGAGAAAAAGGGTTTTGCCCCTCGCATGCCCAGAATAATTATCTTCTACCTACAGTGTTACCAATTTTCTCCATATGTTGCTTAGGCTTTCCTTGGCTGCTAAACAGCCATAATGCGTGATTAAATATCTGTGTTGACTATATTTTCTCCAATAAGTTGAGTTCTAAGCAAATTAGGACAAGGCTGAACATTATACTGAACAGCAGCCAATGTCCCCAGATAGCCTGTGAGCTCATCTGTAATGTGTGTGTGTTCAGACAAAGACATTGGCTGTTATTAGTTTTAAAAAAATGGCCCAGTGGTCATTTAGGAACGCGCTCCCTTAAAATGCTTAATAGTTTAGGTGACTAACAGCCCAAACTCGCAATTATTAGACCATACATCCATAACTCTGATTGCCTTAATGAGACTTTAAGACCTAGGAGATTACTGCAGAGGCATTTTAAATTTGGACTCATCTCAACGTCCATCATTTAGTAAATGTTCCAAAAGTTTGCAGTGAAAACAGGAGAGGTTAATGTCATAGCTATAGATGCGGTAGTTATTTACTTGCCTTTTAATTATTTTAAATGGGTTTAAAATAACACGTCCTGACAGCATAATAACTACATTGAACTGTACCTATTAAGTGTTGCAGTTTATAGTACAGTAATGGTGCGTCCAATAAAAAAGCAGCAAGTAAATCACTTGCACGTAAACCAAAATCATGATATTCAATCAGAAGGTAATATTGGTACACACTTGGTTAACTGTGTTGAAATCCAATCACAAATATTTTTTGTGAATTTGTAAAGTAAACTTTGTAGATACAATGTACGCGGGGAAGTCTAATAAACTGATATTAACAGCCAACAGGAGGGGGCGCTAATACGACCACTTATTTGAAGAAAAAAAAAACAGAGGAAGAAGAGTAGGCATACATTAGTCTACATTATTAGACGTGACAATGGCTAGTAGAAAACGTAAAGAGAAAGATGAATGGGAAAAATTCATGGACGTATTAAGAGAAAAATTCAAAAAAAAGAGGGCCAAGTCCCTCGAGACTGCTGCAGCAAAATGATAAAAGTTTACAGAGGGACATGGTGAGGGACAGACAGCAGAGTTCATTTCACATCAGCCATAGGTAATGGTAAGTGTCAGGAGCAGGCTG
The DNA here is from genome assembly GCF_013103735.1 of Etheostoma cragini. Lineage (NCBI taxonomy): Eukaryota > Metazoa > Chordata > Actinopteri > Perciformes > Percidae > Etheostoma > Etheostoma cragini. The sequence goes on along the minus strand of NC_048416.1, from coordinate 12,053,112 downwards.
CCTTCATCCCTTAGTGAATTGCTTACTCAGCTATCAACATGGGTTCGCATCATGGTTACGAAAATGATCTTGCCATTTAGTGCTGTCAAACTTAACGTGTTTAATCATTTTTAGGTTAATTTTAAACTTTAAACACATTTTCACTTGGTTGTGTATGGGGGTTGTAGTGAGCTCACTTTTTTCTGCTAGGATGAAGACTATGGGATTGAATTAAAAGGGAAAACACCAGGCATGCATTGGTACCACTCTAAACTAACAAATAAATAATTCATCAAATTTAACCAAAAATGTAACCAAAAAACTCCTAGCTTGCACTTTCTTCACTTTTACCATCAAAGTGCAGTTTTTCCTTGTCTTTCATAGTTGTGTTTACTATTGTGGAACTGGCAAAGACCTGGTGGTTGTTTGTGAAGGCTTCACAGACACGATTGAAAGGGCCTAGTCATTTAGAATTAAGAATCGCTTAAGGAGCAGAAAATCTGCGGAACACCTGGAAACATTCATGTTAATGGCCACAGAGAAAGACATCCTCATGTCGCTTGACAAGGACCTCATAATAAACAGAGCTGCTGAGAATAGTGCCCTTCTCAAGAAACTTTTACTTCCCCAACTTTAAATTTGCTTGCGTTATATGTGAATGGTTACAAGTTATAGTATATAGCAACTAACATTCTCAGTGTATTTTTGGTATAGGCCTACAATATCTAATCCCCATGTTCAGCTACAACTAGCCTACTTTATCTCTGAAAGTATCTGTAATACTCTGTACTGTTCATAATTGCAAGTTTGTGTAATTTGGGTTTTCTGAAGCCAGTGGCATTTCATCATTTGTATTTTATTTTCAATGGAGATGTAATGGCATTTGTTGTTTTTATTTGAAGGCTTTATTAATAAACATAACCCCAATTGTCATCATTGGTTTTGAGACGTTACTTGCTGTGAATATCTTGTCTGATAGGCTACAGTATTGTGGCATAGTATCAGGAGATCCTGGCTAGGGTCTGTCGTGCACGGCTCGGGGCGTATGGCCAGATGATGGGCCTGTTTGGGCGAAAGTCTAGGGCTGTTCTTTAGCCACAGCCCGTCCTTGAATATAAGGTAGATCTCTGGAACTGGGATTATGAGTGTTCCAAACAGAAAGTTTTGTTTGCCATCTACACAATTTAATCAACCAATACCTGGGTCGGCGTAAGACAATGGTCCTCATTTATGATACGTGCGTACGACCTAAAACAGGCGTAGGACGGGCATACGCCGATTCCTACGCAAAGCTCACCATTTATCGATTTGAACGTGAGGGTAGGCCGGAGGACACAGGACACGAGTAAAATAAAAAAAAAACTGCATAAACTCTGCTACCGTGTGTTTATTTAAACATAGGCACACCTACATGTAGGCCTAAGAAGTTGCGATATAAGCCTATATATTACTATAAGGCGTATGTATGTCAAGGATGTATAAATTAGATAAACTTCAGCTAGAGTCCAATTTTATATGGCAACAGTGTTGACCACATCAGTGAACTCTTTCTATTCCGCATTCTTCCTACAGCCTAATACCAGTTTTTAGACTGCCAATATGACACGCGGTTCTGTGTCTTAAACTTAGATGTCAGGGTTTCAATCTCCACCTCTGAAAAGTGCCGCTTCTTAGCCGGATTACGTCTGGCTATGTTGTAATAGCAGGGCCGAGGCCTCATAACGGAGATTATATTGGGTTGTGATATTTAAATTAGGATTGTTTCCAGCCGCTGCTTTTATAAATGTACGGCCATTCTTACGCTCTGATTGGTGTGATACAAAAGTTTCCTGAATCCCGCGTGAAGTCTGTTGTAAGAGGATTTCTGCGCTGATATCTGTGCTGGTTTCAACATCAGGTTGATAAATGAGGGCCACTATGTGCACGGTTGGAGCCTTTCCATCTATTCAAGCAGTAAGGTGTGAGTTAATCATTTTAATGTGTATTTAAACCCTTTAATGTTTAATAGGTAGCAGCAAGCACATAAGTATGATCATTTGCTTTCATGGTGAGAGTCAGATTAGAAGATCAATAGCACTCTGTAAGTAAATAGCTGGAGCCAGCAGCCGGTTAGCTAGATAGGAGGTGATAGGATAGAAGGGTGCGTGTAAGCGGATTTGAAACCTTTGGAAACAGTTACACCCGTTTCCATACTTTATGCTAAGCCAAGCTAACCCGCTGCATACTGTAGCTTCATATTCCCTGTACAGACATGGAATTGGTATGGACCTATAAACTATTTCTTCTTCATCTTAGCTTCGCTAAATGCTTTTTTATAAATACATTATACTCAATCAGTTATATATTGTAAGATTCTAAAGTACCTAAGAACAAAATATGAGTAAAATAAAATGTAAAAAGGGTAGTTGTAATAAGCAAATGCTTCAACCAACACCTTTTCCGTCAGTATTAGTTAAAAAACAAGTTTAGATGACACTGTATGAATTAAGGTGACAGTTGATGTTTATGTGATTGAAATAAACTAAACTAAACTTCTATTTACTTGTATTGACATAAGAATACAGACGGTAGCTGAAACATCTGCACCTTAGTGAGGGGAGGCTACTGATCAGGATGAAGCCCTTGTTTATTCAAATAAACAGTCCTTAGTTTTATAAAGGTTTGTTATATTAAGACACAACACATCACAATACATCATACGGCTACCATCCATATTTGATCTAAAACGTCACTACTAAAACTACACTTATCAGTTTAACACTGATAATCACAGATACAATTTATTGCTGTCTTGTAGCTTTCAAACTCCTGGTGATAAGTATCAGAGTGATTTATTTTCATGTTCACAATCAAGGATTGTTATAATGTCTAATCTCACGCTCTAAGAAGAAAAGCTAGATCTGGGAGATTTTTACTTCCTGACAGTTTTCAAATCAACGTTAATATCTCCGTCTTCTGTAATCCTTTGAATGTCATTCACTTCTGATTTTTAACGCTATACTGAGCTCAGAGGAAGCGTAGTAGAAATGGCTGCGCTCTGTGTGTGCATTTGTCGATTTTGAGTCAGCCATGTGCAGTGCTTAGAGGAGTTATATTAAGGTAAGTACAGTCTGCACTTACAAATCAAGTGGTACGGTAGCCCGTGTACGGTACATTCTCATACCAGGAAGTAGCTCAGTGATTTTCTAACGGAACCGACGGAGTCAACACATGAATTAAATATTTTGCTTAGCAATTCTCTTGGTTGCAACAACACTCTGCTACCACAGCACTTTAAACCCTCTCTTTTTGTTATTAAGGTGAAGTTCTTAAAGTCAGCACTCACTCTGAGCACCTAGAAAAAACGTTTGTTCTTAAAGGGGATTTGAGTTAATCTGACGAGCATCAGTTGATGCAAAGTTATTTTTTTAAAGATCCTTTTTTGGGCATTTTATTCCATAGGACAGCTCAGATGTGAAGGGGGAGAGAGAGGGGGAACAACATGCAGAAAAGGGCGGCAGGTCGGAATTGAACCTGCAGCCGCTGCAGCGAGGACTGAGCCTCTGTACATGGGGCCAACGCTCTACCAGGTGAGCCATCCAGGCTAAGTTATAAAAAAATAAAAATAAAGCTTACATCGCAGTCAGCTACTTTCTATTTTCATGATTGTGAAATAGAAAACGCATATATTACCCAATATCTTTAAAAGCTTGTTTTACCATTTCTTCTTCTGTCTAACATTTATTACAATCAGTATTTACTCACCAGGGGTGGAAAGTAACATCTGTTATATTGCCCACTAAACCTGTCTGATTGTTCTACGTATATCAGTTTTCCAGCTAAATCCTCCCAGCATCTTTTCACATACGACATATTCCATCATTTGTTCCGTTCGCATTTTCAGTGTGCGAGCTTGAGGCTGTGTCCAACATCGTAGAATCAACCGGGAACAAGTTAACAGCCACTTGTTAATACTCTAAATGCATATGTATTGGGATTTATTATAGGAAAGCCTGCTGAGTTATAAGATAAAGGTTTTTTTCTATTGTTGCTTATTAGTTATTTATTTTTTATTATAAACTGAGTTATTTCACTGTCTCTAAATTACTACTACTATGTATGAATACTATCTATAACGTAAAAGTAAAACAATTATAATAACTGTCTAAGCTATGATCCAAGTGTCAACTCTTTTGGAATAACATGTTGATCATTAGTGAAACACTTCCACCCAAAATTCATGTTTTCATATGTGCCTGATAATGTTCCTGATTCAAATAATATATAACTTATAAATATATAAGTTCAAATATTTGTTTAATATCATCCCTTTGTCCATGTTTAAAATATGTTAGGATATGATGGGATTCATTTGAGTCCCGTTTGTGACTTGTGCTTTAACAGAGCCTACTGTGCTTTGAAGCTTTGGTGGGTAATCAGTTCATGAAAATGCTATGGCACCCTGCAGTTCAAGATTAAATGGGGGGCCGCCCACAGATAATGGCAAAATAAACTTTATTCTAACTGCACATAGTAGAAAATAGCCAAAAGGAACGGACCAGGAGAGTAAACAAAATATAAGAAATATCTACAGTCAGGTTGTAAAGTAAGACTGGTGCATCAATATGTGGTTGTTGCCAACAGCATTGATTTGAAAAGATGGTGGACCAATTACATTCAATCAATTGCGAATTAGGCAAATTGAGGTGTTTGTTTTTATTGAAATACCTGTTTCGACCGCTATAAAAGTCAAAGTTTTCATCCAAAAGATATCGTCTTCCGTAGGTGAAAACAAAGACTTACAACAGATGAGGTGACTGGAATGATTTCTGGACATTACGGCTCATGTTTTGTTTTTAGCGACTCATTCACAATAAATAATCAGACATGCACATAGTCCATTATAGAGCATGGACTAAATCACAACAGAGTCTAAATTCTAGAGACCTTGAAGAAATAGTTTTAGATGCTGCATGTGTGCGAGTCAGATCACAGGGTTACAGGAATCATGTGAACAAGAGTTACAGATCAAATTCAATTATAACAAAGGGTGTGAATTTTAAATATTGTAACAAACATATTGGTTGTCTTTACCAATGCATGTCTACTGTCCCAGATTACAACACTAATACTATTTCAAAGTAATGACTAGAGAACAGAATGGATTTGTGTTAATGATCCCCATATGTAAAAAACCTTTTTACATCTTGCATCACGTCTCTGTTTTTCTGCACGCCTCATGCTTAACAGTAGCAATAACCATGAGACTTCCCACAATAAGAAAAAATCTGGGCATGTTTTGGAACTCCACTGTCAGTGTTGAAAGGTATCTTACCAGGGGGTCTTTCTAATTAAACTAGTGCCCAAACCGAGGCTGTGGGAGATGGTGCATCTGCTATGCAAAGTGGCCAGAAATCCTCCAGCTGCCCATCTGTAAAACTTTTCATCTGGCCTCCATCGAAAGAGGAGGTTTGGGAAAATGCTTTTATTTTTCAAAATCCCCCCTCTCTTTCCTACCTTATCCATATTTCATGAAGAGCTCTGGAGGTATGAAATTGTCTGAAACTAATCCACTACTGGATATTTAGTCCCAGATTAAAATCACTCGCTTCACTGCCTCATAATTCTTCTCCCATTGATTGCCTGGGTCCAAATATAAGTCAAGGATGTACAGAACACTTTTTCCCAGGACTTCCTGAAATTGTATCAGCATGGCTTCTCTGCAATGAATTCATGCAAACGGTGCCATGCAGAGCGGGTGTTTGTCAGGCTTTGGCACTAGATCAGCACTGCGCCTGGTTTGTTTAGGTTCATGTTTATATCACCAAGACATTCTAAATTTGTCAGTCTGATGTCACAAAATCCACAGCTGCACACGAAAGCATGATTTAAACAGTATTCAGACAGACCTGAAAACAGCTCCCTATGATCAAGATAGACAGCTAGAGATACAGTATGTGCTTACTGTCTTTACCTTTGTGTAAAGATGGCAAAGGGATCTTTGTTCGAGGTAAAAGTGCAGGTGTTTTCCCGCTAGGCTATGAAAGGGGTCCATCTGTCAGCAACGCAAAATAGAGGGCCTCAGATCAAACATGAATCAAAAAAAATCACATACACGCACATATACAGTATGCTGACAATACTGTATGTACAATATAGTTTAAAATGTCTCATCTCAACTGGCATGATGTATAGGCTATCATTCCAGAAGTATAACGCAATCCAGACCATCAGCAGATTCACTACAATTTTATTCATAGGACGTTTTTCACCCCCGTGAAAATGCATCACATGAAAATAATTAACAGCCCTTTATGCACTTTCTGCCCACTAATAGCTCAAGGTACATATCTTCACATGAGCTGGGATTGCTCTTCTGTTGGTCAGTTCTGGAACAATATTGCATCCAAAATATCTGCCCTGATTAATGATACTGTACCTGTTACTGTCTATGTTTTGATTATAAAGGATTTGTCAGCCCTTCAGCTTTCTGAAGCTCTGCAACGTGCTGTATTTTCTGGACTTACAGCGGCCAAGAGAATGATTGCAACCCGTAACCACCTCATCACTTGTCTATTCGTACATGGACCCTTTCCTTTTTGAATGTCATTTATAAGGATCTCTCCACGGCTCACGTAAATGGAGTGCCAGAAAAGTCTTTGGAAACTTGGCTCAGCATTGCTGAATCCTTGAAATCAATGCTGTAGACTTGTGCTATAGCCTTCTTGCTTCCATCCGTGCGTGTGTCCCTTATGCCTTATGTCGGTTTCTCTGGTAATGCCTATTGTCAGTCCCTCAAGGATTTTGCAATGTTGCGATCACGCCAATTCAAGCAATCACCGTGACTTTGGCTGAATCCCATTTCTCCATCTTACCCCTACCCCGTACCCCTAGCCCTTGAAACCAATTGGTAAGGGCTAGTGGTGAAAACATACCCCTATGAAATGGGACACCACTTGGTTACATCACCATACAATATTGATCACAGACTTCCAAGATGCCGTCTGTAAGTGCGTCTATGTCAGTTGAGAGGGTTTTGACAACAGTGTTGTATGAATTTATTTATTTATATATTTTATAGTTATTTTATGTTCCCTTTGGTGGTGCAGAGGAAGATGTTCTTATCTGTGTAGTACTTAGGTCTCTTTCCAATACATATATGTATACACACACACCGTGTGTTTTATATCTGTTTCAGTTATCACCGTTTTGAATGTCATTGATGTTCAGAAAAACATTTAAACAAAAATCTGTCTTTATTGGCCAATAAATTAAACATAACAGGCAAAAACATTACATAAAATATGTATTACAAAATCATTGTCAATTATTAAAACCATAACTTACATGTCACACACATAGAAAGGCACTCAAATGTGTAAGAATAAAAAAAGAAACACAAGACCACAAACAAATACATAGACGACAGCTATTCTGATATTCCAAAACAGTCTAATGCCTGTGAGCCAGTAACCCTTCCCTACCATTTATTTCACCAGTGTTCTGTATCAAAACCAACAACAATGTGCAAGAAAAGGAATTAATTACAAATGATTACAATAATACAGTACCAATGCAATAATGAATTGCTACAACATGAACACATGATTTAAGAAACTTCTGCTCTTTTTCAGCCCAAAAGTGGATCAGCTGTTGGGTTTCCTCCGGCGTCCCTGTGTGGTACAAGGCGGTATATGTAAAGCACGTAGTGATTTCCCCAAAGCAAGTAGTGTTGTGCACTGATATCAAATGAAATCCCCTGCTAATGGTGAAAACTGTAGACATGTATACAGTCCATTTAAGGCAGAGAAATGCGGGACCGTTGTACAAATCATCTTCATTTTTTATAAGGTTTAATTAGGAACATGGTTGGAAGTAAATATGTGCAGGACTGTATAGAGCACAAAACAAGACTGTCGTAATTTTTAAATCAATTATTTAAGCCGAAAATACTTCCATTTATGGGTCTCTCTGCTCGATGCGGCAGCCATTGTTGTTTGTTGTGCAAAATGTATAAACCCTTGGTTTCAAGTGAGCTTGCGTCCTCACTCGGCTCCAAGGGTCATATACACCTTTGTCTTACCCTTAGCCCTTGGTCAAAAAGAGTATTGGGACAGCCCTTAGTCTTGCGTGAACGTGCAAAACCTAGGGGAAGAGGTCAGGGATAAGGGGTAAGATAGAGAAATGAGGTTCAGCCTTTTGTTCGACTAGCAATTTTCACCAATCACCGCCACATTTTTGCAAATTTGACCAATAATCGGAGTTTCCCGCAACTTAAACCAATCCAGGCAGTCCCACGTGCCAGACTTTATATCATTATGTGACTCTGGGGGCCAATGACCAAGCGGGATTGAGAACGGGTTGACGTCACACTTATGTGACCATTTTCCTTTCTTTGTTCACCGAGACGTGTGTGACTCAAACAGCTCACATTTACCAACAAAATGTACAGCAAAAGACATTTCAGACCAACCTGTCAACCTGTATACATTTTAACATCAACCTATGCTGTAATTAGTTTTTACTCTCTAGTGGTGCGGCTTCTGTTTCATCCTGTCGGCTCTCTACAGCGGGCGGGGCTGCTGAATTCCCCCTGTGACTGACGCACAAAAACAAATACACACAAACACACAGGACAACCCTAGATGAGACGCACAGGATGACCTAAATTGAGGACAACTACGCTCGTTATTGTAAGTGCAATGATAGGTTAAAGTCCAACAAGTACTTTATTAAACCGTATAAATGTGTGTCCCGGGCCAGGATAGGAAACTAACTAATAATGTAAAGATCAACCAGCCATTGACAGACATGTTCAAATTTGAATCATTCAATAAATATATAATTTTTTGTCTTAAATCCACCATCCATTTTCATATTGTACCAACATTTACAACATCTTGATTACTAGGAAAACTCAGCCTAGAGTAGTTTATTCCCCACAAAACAAGTTTCCTTTTCATTTTTAAAGAACTATACAAAAAATCTCAACTTTTTTTTCAACTTTTTCTGTCTCCCACAATTTCACTACAACAACCATACAAAAAATACTGCAACTTTTACTGCAATTCTTTATAAGGCTACCGCAACATCAGGCATTTTTGGGCTGCAACAATCTCAAAAAGGTTTTCAAAATCCTGGAGGGACTATCTAGTTTGTTTGTCTGTTTCTGTGTGTCTTGTTTGTGAGTTGCAGACATTGTTCTTGCTGTTGTGTTTTTGGTGTATCTCCCTACTTACCGTCTTCCTCTCTCTGTTTTTTGGTGTAGAAACATTTGTTTGAAAGAGATTGTAGAAAAGGTGCACTTTGCCTTCGTCGGTATGTGTAGTGTACGTTTCTGTAAACTGTCATCTAGGCCAATGTTTTACACTTTTGTTGTTGTTTTCAATGTATGCTGCGTTTCACTGTCATCTGGTCCAATTGTCATATCAGCCGGTTAATTCAACATAAGCTGACAGTAGTGACACAACCTAATTTCGAGACAAAGACAACACAGACGAGATAAGTGCAATTTAAGATAAAATAAAAAATGTTATTGTTTTATTTTACTCTACAAATTAAGAAAAATTCCAAACCAAAGGCAAAACAATTGAAGATAAGAACGTGTCCCAAGGCCAACACATACAGTGAGGAAAGACGGGAGGGGGGGAAACAGAAAAAAAAGAAAGAAAATGCAACAGAAAAAGTGACGTCCAAAGCTTACAAATAATACATGCAAAAAACAGATATTAAAAAGCACATACATAAACAGACACACACACAGACATACACAAGACGGAACCAATCACACATGCAAACAGAAATAAAGACTGTAACACAAATTTGTTGCATGGATTTCAAAGACTCAGCAACGCTGAGCCAAGTGTCCAAAGTCTTTCCTGAGGCTCCATTAATGCGAGCCGTAGGTACTTCCATGGATACAACATCCAAATAAGAAAGGATCCATGCACAAACAGATAAGTCATGAGGTGGTTTCCAACAGGTTGCAATCATCCTCTTAGCAGCTGTAAGTCAAGCAAATACAGCACATTTTTGAGTTTTAGAAAGTTGGAAGGCTGACAGGTCATTTATTGACCGTACCGGGTACAGTGACATTACTCAAGGCAGAAATTTTGGATACAATACTATTCCAGGACTGACCAACAGGAGAACACTCCAAGAACATGTGAAGATATGTACCTTGAGCTTTTAGTCGGCAGAAAGTGCACAAAGGGCTTTTAATTTTTTTCATATGGTCCATTTTCACTGGAATCAGATATGTCCTATGAATGAAATTGTAGTAAGTCTGCTGATGGTCTGGAATCTGAGACACTTCTTGGATGTAAGCCCATACATCATGCCAGTCAAAATCGACACTGAGATCTGGGCAATCTTGTGCCTAGATCCTCTCAATAGGAAGGGCAGTACGGACAGATGTCACTAAGAACTGATAAAGCCTGAATATCATACCACAGTTTTTAGGCTGCATAGTAAATAACTCCTGGAAAGAATGGATGGGCAAAGGCCTCTGCAAGGGAACACCGTATGCCTTGAGTGTTGACCTTAACTGAAGGTATAAGAAAAATGAGGAACGTGTTAGATGGCTGTGGTAGATAGAATGCGTTTTGTAAGTCAGAAAAGTGTAACAACCCAACCTCGCCAAAAAGGTCTTTTAGAACTTCCTGATGAACTGATGAGTTATCGGCCTCCCACCAATCAGGAGTGCCGTATTATTGAATGGGGAAAAGTGTGCCAGTTACAAGCTACATGGCTGTTTGTTTCAGAAAATCTCCAAATCTTGATAAGAGACAGTGGCCGAAGCCTAGCTGGCACTTTTTGTTAGAAATACCAAGGCTCTGTCATAGCACTTTCTAAGGTACGCCAACAAACAGATGTATCTGGATTAAACAAGGTAAGGAGGGGTCTTTACTCAAAAGACCAGAAATAAGTTTTAAACTCTGTTAAGACTAAGGCTGAAGGGTTACAATACAAAGCTTTAATCATACCAATGACAGTGTTGCCAAAGCCCATCACCTCTGAGACTGACCATAAAAATGACCACTCAAGTCTGTCGAAGGCTTTCATTGCATCAAGAAAGAGAAGTGGCTTTGGGCTCTAGCGGTCCTCTGCCGCATCAACAATGTGGAGAAGGCGTCTAACATTAACTGCTGCTAGTCTCGTTTATATGAATCTGGTTCGGTGGGGGTTCACTAATTTTGGAGCTTTGCAAAGATTTTCATTTCAACCGGCTTAGGGGTCGATACCTGAAGCATTCTGTAGGATCCTTATCCTTTTTAATATAAGATAAGTATTGTTCAGAAATAATTACAAAATGACAAAAGTCATGGGCAAGCTACTTTTAATAGATATTGATGTAGATATTGATGATGTCTACATTTTTCTTGTTGTTAAGAAATCAATCAAACCAACAGAAGTACTAGTTCATCTCTTTATACTTTCTGACTTTCCTGCCTGTGGCACTCAGCAGCAAGCCCGAAAAACAGCTCATATATATGTGGTAGCAGCAAGGCACTGTACTTTTTACCAGTAAACATTAGGAAAATAATGGAGATGTATGGCGCAAAGAAAGTAGCTATCACCATTTGGATACACAGTCAGTACATTTTAATTGGAGCAATTCATCATTGCTTTGGGCCTTTTAATGATTTTTTGTCATTAAGAATATACAATAGTGTCAGTCTTGTGCTGTAAACAACATTGATATTTGAAACAGAAAAACCTGTCATCAATGATTGGGCTACAATTATGGTGGATTAGCAAATTACATTATAGCTAATGGTTAGCTCAATATCTTACAGACATCCGAACATGATACAATAAAGCTTTCAGTGGACTATAGTCGTGTTGGGCTCCATAAACATAATAATATATAAATTACAAGGGAAAAAAGTGGGTCAATAATATCAAAAGTATACGTAAACAGCTTTCCAACAGCTTGAAATTTAATTTTACTTAATTTTCTGCATTGGTGATAATTAAAATTCACAGTAAAATGTCTCTTGTGGTGTTAAAGTGGCTGAAATGCAATGCACCCAGGTGTGAATGATATGAAAACTAGAGGTCTTATTCAGGAACCATTCAAGTCATGGTCTATACTCCCCATTAATTCTGTCATTACTGACACATCATTGAGGAACATCTCACCTAAATTCTTTCATGATGTTTGAGCAGAGCTGCCTGGAGAAACAACAGGAGGTCCTTCTCAAGGCAAGCTGCAGGGGTGGGGGCCACTTTAGATTTGTGTTGGTGCTGTTTTCCTGCAGGGTTCTCTCCAACACACAATCCATAATACTCAATCGTCACAAAGCTAAAGATGGATATGTGTTGACGTATGCCTGCCAGAAAATCACAGCCCAACTATTCAGTGCCACATAGGCATGGCAGGTGAGAAACTGAATAAAACTCTGAAACTCTGCAGGAGAACGAGAGAGGGAATGAGGGAGCCATAAGTACCAGTCTGTCACTAAGTCACTGTTTGTTCGTTGAAATCTTTTCTAAGGGATGTGAAAAAAGGAATTTCACAACACGTTTTCAGCAGAGCCAGAGTTGAACTAAGTGTGATTTATAAAAAAACTAAACCCATATGTTCTGTGATTCCGTCAGTAAACCAATAAACCATTATGCAATATATTAAATATTAGAAGTGCTGGATAACACTTATGTGAAGCAACAACAGTGTTTAGGCTAGGGTGAGCAAACATCCTCTTTTTCCCAGGCATGTACACTTTTTACGTACCGTCTGGGGGGGTTTACAAATTTATGAAAATGTCTGTTTTTTGCTGTTTTTCATGGGACCATAAAGCGTGTACTTGAATTGACTGGTGCTTTGCGCACAATACTACGTGGTTTGTTGCGTGACATAATTCCCGAGAAGCTGCCTTGTGGGTGGCTCTGTGACTCGCACATACAGGGAGCGGATCAGACAGGGAGCACATGCAGGGAGCAGATCAGACAGGGAGCACATACAGGGAGCAGATCAGACAGGGAGCACGTACAGGGAGCAGATCAGACAGGGAGCACGTACAGGGAGCAGATCAGACAGGGAGCAGCAATGTACACAAAATGCCAAAGCGTAAATGCAGCTTCACAGTTGAACTGCAAAAAAACGTTCCAACTTTCATCCCAGTTGGGACAAGCGGGAGGCAGAGTGCACCGTGTGCAAAGCTAGCACATATGTCCCAGTGTCTAATAAAGGTGCTGGACATCTCAAAGCTCACATGGACATCGCAAAAACCTTATCTTATTACATTGAAAAGGTTTTAAGCTGAATTTTTAAGCTGACACAGGATAGGTGATATTTGGAACATTATTTCACATTTTATTTTGTTACAGATTTTATTTTATTAGATAGTTATTTTTGTACCATTGAGGCATGATAAAGCATGTTAGGTAACCTGTCTGAACTTATGTTTCCAAGCTGGGCCGACTGTCCTCTTTTTGGAAATCAAAATATGGTCACCCTAGTTTAGGCTGTTACCTATGACTAACCCTAACCCATTTTAAGCCAATCACAGATGTTTTACTAACCATTGCTAAGTATTTTTGTAGCCTTAACTAGTTCTGTTTCACAATGTTTAATATGTGTTTAATCCTGTGGCGTCTACGATAAATAGAATGGTCACATGATTACACCGCCACTATGTGGCAGTAAATAGAATGGTCTTGTGTCGTTTGGGAGTCTTTGGGAATCAACCTATAACATCGTTAAGGTATGATGATGTGTTGGAAAATTCTGCAACAGCCAGCTGCTTATTTGTCTATAAGGAAAAAGTCAAGAGTTTCCATGTTTACTTGATTAATTATGGAAATAACTATTTGTTTTCCCTGACTCTTTGGTGCAATAATCTGGCTGCAGATGGATTTTCAACAAGTGCTAGCTAGAGTATTATGTCTGGTGGAGTACAAGTCCCCTTGTCTCCAAAGATTATTCCATCTATGAAGACTCTGGCAAGGAAACAAGGGAACAGGTGGTTGGCTACAAAAGAGGCAGAGGAATAATAACGCGTCCACAGTATATGGATCCGCGTCTTGCTTGTTGTTCTGATCTCCTCAAGTCTCTGTTTGTGAACATGGGCCTAATGACAGTGTTTAGTCATCTCCTCAATTTAAAAACCATCCAGAAGCTTTGACAATAGGGCTTTTAGTGTGGTTATAAATTGTTTTTTATTTTCCTGTTTTTACCCCCTGTAGTATCACCACAGTGGGTTGAATGGTTACTCAGCTGCAGTAAATCTAAAACTCTCTTTTACAGAAAGAGATGCAAATGTTAAGTTTGTTAATACTGTATACTGCACTATTACATAGAAATGTAGATTCAATGTGCTTCAAAATAAAATAATACTAAAAATAGGCAAAGATGATACATGACATAAACACATAAGATACGTACATATACGGTATTACAATGAAAAGGGAATAAGATGAGAATGTATTATTCTTTATTATTATTGTCATTATTAAAAATGGGGCAGAGCCAAGGTTACTGGAAGTTACTCCTGCTTCCAGTCTTCCTGCCAAGCTAAGCTAAGCTAAGAAGCTGCTGTCTCCAGCTCCATATTTAACACATTAGAGTGGTATCAATTGTCTCATCCAACTCTAAGTAAGAAAGCAAATGATAGCAAAGTTAGCCAATGTGCAGCTGGTGAACATAATGGAGCATTTAACGGCTAAAGAACCAGATATTTCCCTCAGAAGCAGGTGGACACTAAAACCCAGAGCTAAGGGAGAGTGAATATTGTCCTTACACTTGAAGCATGACTTTGAATGCATGTTAATGTTGCTCCTAATCTGCTGGATGTGTAAATAGGCAACTGCTTGTTAACAAGTTCACAATATCAACCTAAATAGTGATGTTGCCATCACAGCTTGTTTCCTCTGCTCCCACGTGTCTAAATAAATGAGTCGATGCAAAATCTTATGATTATACCATAAATCTTGCACGGTGTAGAGATTTTAAACCCACACTATATTGATATCCTCAGTAATATTCACCATACTTCACACTGCACCTCAGCCACAAGACAAGCCAACAAGGATCCGTTTACTGTGGATACTTATTCTTGAGTGCCACTGCTGTAATGATGATACTTAAGCCACAAAACAACTATAAATCAAGACAGAAACATAACTTGCTTCTAATATTGGGTCAGTTTTGTGGGTCGACCATTTATATAACGCGCACCAAAAGGCATCACAGCCAAAACCCATCTTGTTTGCCGGCAAGCCACTTCACTTTGTGTTCATTCATTGCAAATATAAAGCATAGCAAACCCAATTAGCCTAAGAAGCGTTGCAGAGTGCCTTTCTTGGCTGTGCTGGTGAAGTCATCAAGTAATGGCCATGCCCGGCTGTAAAAACCCAAATGTTCTAGAGGCAAATATTTTGCACTATGTTCTTGTTGATTCCCTGAAGAGGAATGTTTTTAATAAGCTCCCCTGTGATGACTTCCAGTCTCAGGGCCCTACATGGATCATGGATTTTCTTTTGAGGCCAATCATTTTACCTTCATATTGGAAATTCCCCAGACGACCGTGACTCTTCCTGAACCTATACTTTGCTGAAAACAATACACTTCCCCTGCCACTAAATTTCAGGGAGGGAAACTCATCTGAATTTTAAAAACTGCCTCTTGTGAGAACTGAATTCCCAGGTGTGCTGAGCTTGCCCTGGAATTCAGATTTATCAGGTTCTGCTCCGAATGCAACTGGAATCAAAGAGGGAGCGGGGATCATTTGCCAAATAGTGAGAAGATGAGACGATTCCATAGAGTTATAAAATGCCTCTAAAGTCTCACAAAATAAAAAAGAGACTCAAAACAATGTAAAAAAAAAAAAACGTATCTCAGAAAGATCTCTTCAGCATTTAAAGGAGACAAAAGAGCCCCACCCTGAATGTTTTTAGAGACTTTTGTATTCATTAAATACTTTACAGTAAAACTGTGAAAACAATTCAATGACAATGTCTCATTTTCATTTATTTTTGCACATTGTCAGCCTAAATTGACAGCCACAATAAACACATACACATATCAGTTAGCCAGACAGCACATTATAGCTGCTGTCTTTGCTGATTCCCTTATGTTTCAAATTCCTTTGATAGAAAATCCTGTGGATGCAAAAAAGAATGCATGCCGAGGGAAATGTACCATGACAGGACTTATAGGGAGTTAAGTTGAAGGTACTTTCAAAGGTCATCTTCTTATGACTTATTTTGCCTCAGGGTTGTGTGGGTTTGAGTTTTTGAAGGTTATTTTCCAAGTGGATCTACTGTTCCTATTTTTTCCCAAGTGTGTCAGCATAAGGGTATGTTGAGTTTGTGGGCAGGAAACATGCAGCACGTTTCAAGCGTTTTCATGTTCTGTACAGAAACATAAACAAGGACATGTCGGAGAACAGTAATAACCATTTTAGTGAGTTATTGAGCAGAAAGGACACATTTTCAGTGCCTTATGTTGGGGTTTGTGCTGGCGATGTATGTTGGGTAGCAGCTCTGCCAGCAAACTGAATGAAAAGCTCAGCAGTTTGGCAATTATTACATGTTAAGCACAATCCTTTTTTATGATGGTGAAAATTTGGAGGAAAAAAGCCAAGGATGGCAACAATCAGATTAATGGTGCAGTTTTCTTGTTTACTGACTGGCCTAGATGAAATCAGGGATGGACTGGAAATATAAATTGGCTATTTGCTTTAGACTCACCCACCCTTTAAATCAAGCTTAATGAGTTAATGTTGTTACAAATTTTTATCAGCACAGTACTATTTTTTTATAGCAAGAACCTTCCACACAGTTAAATTATGACAAACAGTTGTTTCCATTATGATTGCATTGGACCTGCAGCTCACTCACCTGGGCCAGCTGTCAGACACAAGTCTCTGTTTGTCTGCTGGTGTGTCAGTCACGTTGGCCAGACGGTGGAATGCAGATGTCACAGAATGTTCTGGAATCCTCCAAAACATCCAGATGGCTCTAACTCTGGATGACATCATCTCAGGCTTAAATATTTCAAGTGCTGTTACAGTGTATCTAATATAGGCCCTATAGTTGAATGTTATTTCAACTATATGGCATCCAAAGTCACTGTTTTTTTAACTGAAACTGAATTTAAATTTTTCAAATCTTAGCTTGGGGCTTACTTGGCCAACTATAGAGCACTCTAAGCTTGTGAAAAAGAGTGTGAATTCTTATTTTTCAGTTTAACGAAGCCCTGGTTTAACTCTGGGCTCATTGGAGACAAAGTTGAGTTTAGCCCAGGAATAGGGGGTGCAAGAGTCTGCAGCCTTAGACCCGGAGATCAATCTAAAAGACACATGAGCTTTCTGAGGTTCTATGGATTGTTTTTTAGCTGTCTCTCATACAGTACTTAGAAGTTAGAGAATACTGTGGGCCAAATCTGGCCCTCTGCCATTATTATTGATGTCTGAAATTTTTCCTTTTCAGCTTACATAAAAACAGATTTCATAACTCTATGCTATACAACATAAATAGACCCAAGCAGATTTATCATCTGGTTTTGGTACCAACACCTTCATTGTTGAGAGCCTGAGCTGCATTCCATACCAGACTGTGGACAGCTCCTGGTGTTGAAATCCAGTCTTTTAAACCTACCAGATGAGTCCCATCTAAATAATATAACAGCTTTATTAAATAAATCCATACCAAACAGTCTATATGTCAAACACAGTTTTAACTCTGCAACATTATTCACCAGACAGTAAACTAGAGAGAATATACTTTTATGCTTTTTGTCAAACAAAAGTAAGACAAACATACTTTACTGTGAGTTTTTCTTCAAAACTCCTGTTTTCATGATCTGCTTTTCAGTTTTCAGAGGCTCAATGAAGTCTTATTCATAATGCCGGCTCTGTAGCCAAGCTTAACATTAGATCTGATGAATCGATCACAGAGATCATGTCTGATTGCTCCAAATCTGTCAGAACATTCTTGTGATAGCTATATATCTCAGCTGAGTCGCTGCAGTACCCAGGACTGCAGAGAAACTTAAATATCATGAACATTTCAAAAATAAAACACTCTTTTTTTTAAATAATACTCAATCAAACTAAAGATGTCTCCACCACCGCTGTAAATGTGTTAGCCCCCCGATGTCATTGTCACTTAGCAAATGGAAATATCATATAAAGGAGATCAAATTCAAATTTTATTGTCTTAGAATAATAATAGTATTAATTTAAGCTCTGTTCTCAGTCTTAATATACTAAACTTTTTTTTTAGGACTTGCTACTATATTAGCTTGTTTGGAAGATAAAAATATACAAGCAGAAGAAGCTCTTTTGTTAATTGCTGAAATCTCTTTAGTAGAAATTGTCTAGCTCGATGTTTGCACATGGTTTGTATTTTACACAACAATAAAGCTAATATGTAGTTTAATTTAGATAACTTAAAGTATACTGCAAGTCTTGAACAGCAGCTCAACAAGGTGTTTGCTTAGGGACACATGCTGTAAGTCAGACTCATTCAACCAGTGCAGTAATATTAGAATTAGCTGCTGCGTGATGTATGACAGGTGCTATTGTACACACTCTGTGGCACGGTTCTTCCTGGCTGCTTTAGGGTTAACAGGGTTAATACAGGACATGGTGGCTTGAGTCCTGAAGGGATAAAGACCCAACAATACTCCTCTGATCAGCTTTTGCAACCTCATTTCCAGTACCCAGTTTAACATCTTAGTGTAATCACATTATTTTTCTGTATAGTTGTCACACTGGTGATGAGTAAAACAAATCATTTAATGTGAGGCATCATGTTGTGAATACTAAAAAGCAGTTTACCTTTGGGATTTTACAGAGAGGTGTGCATAACAATGGATGTATGTCTGTGTTGATGGCAAACCTGGCAAAAAAGCAAACCTGTTTGTCCTAATCGCACCACGGTCTGATGAATAGATATCCGGTTATAGTGTGTGTGTCTGTATGTGTGTGTGTCTGTGAGCTCGCATGGCTCATGAGAAATCCTCCATAGGGATAGGTTCCAGCAGATTGGGCTGCCGTTAGGGGAAAGCGCCACCACATTCAAGAATTTAGTTCTGAGCCTCGATTTCCTCTCTGGGCTTGTGGTGGTGTTTGTTTTTCATAAACATTGTTTACTTTCTGGTGTGTGTGTGTGTGAACATTCATGTTTATATTAGTTTTTTTTATAGATCTGACACTAAAACTGGGTGCCTGGCAGTAATACAAAGGAAATCCCAAGGGTTTTTTTCTTTTCAGGTAACGTTTTCAATGACCAGTGCCTAAAATAAATAGCATGAATACTAAGACCAATGCAACGTACAGTACAGTTATTAATACAGTTTAACATAATGCTCTTCCATAGCATGCAGTCAGTCAAGTAGAAGATGTTGGCCAATCAGATAAAGCCAATTAGACCAAGGTGAAAAGGCTATTTGAGGTTATTTATGTATGTTGCTGTGCCGAGCTCTGTTTATTCACTTTTTCAAATATTTGTTTTTCAAAGACTAGCCTCCCTCCCTGCACTTAATGTGACTTTCTTCTTTGGCCTCATCAGCAAATATGAAAAAAAGGCCCGCTGGGTATGAAGTAGGTCAAACTGTTAGTAGTTAATTTGGGTTTGGCTCAGACGGGCTTGAAACAGCACTTATTTTTCTGTTCACTTAACTCCCTCTTTCTCTGGGTAATAGATGATGCTGTCCTAAAGTCCTTAATCTTATAACTTTGCAATATTCCAAACTTATATATATTTTTGAATCCATAATTTCATGCTCTTGGGTAATGTGAAGAGCAATTATTTGTACTGTGCTGTATGATAAAAACACTTTAACACTAGATGGTGTAATCTGGGACATAAAATGGCGTGTCAGAAATGGAGGGCTCACAGCGTTGTCACTGCCGTAACACGTGCGTTGTTGATGTTTCCAACCGGTTCTGCAGTGTGTGCTGTGCAGCACATGTCACTCACTTGTCATGGCATTTCAGACTAGATAATAACTTCTACCACCAGTAATGGTACTTGATACTTCAATCACAGCTTCCTCTCTGACGTCATTCTCTGTGTGAAAATAAATTGTGTTTTTTTTTAAACATACAATCACACATTTGTCCAGCTGACCTCTCTGCCCCCTGCATTTATACCACAACGACTTGCTCTAGGACTTTGCACTCCTTATGGCAGGTTGATATGGCAAAAGAAGGATAATTACAAATTTTTTGTGCCATGATATACTTGACAAAAACATTTTTCATGATTTCCATTTGGCGCTCCAGCAGAAATTCCTACAATTTTCAACCATGATCAAATTAAGCAACATGCCCCTCAAAATGTCATTTAGTTAAAAGTTGAAGGTGTTAATTGATGCCAATACCCAACAGTCCGCATATAACTGTAACTTCAACATAGTTAATAAGTTATGCTATCTTTAGTCCAAGTTTAGCCGGATGGGTTGCCACATTTAAACATTTTGGACCCAAGAGACCGATTGTGAATAGTTTTTTGTGAATTTGCAGATGGCATGACACAGTTAAGAGGGCCTTCTGCCTGACTTCTGCCCAATTATGTTGATTGGGAGTTTATTATTTCTTTGTGAAATACACATTAACTCCAATGCTATTTACTTGGATTTTATAGTTAACTCTAATTAAATGTGTTACATGATAAATAGTTGTAAGTAAAGGTAATTACAGTCAATTCACAGTTTGACTTAAGAGAAAACAGTACATGCTTCTTATAACAATTTTTATTGGATCTTCATACATATCATCGTCATCAGTCATTCACCCAAGAGTCTGAAAATTCGTAAACTAACACTGTGTTTAGAAGCGCTGTGCGCTGCAGACAGAATTTAGAGACAACCATTACAATAATCACAATATC
The DNA here is from genome assembly GCF_013103735.1 of Etheostoma cragini. NCBI lineage: Eukaryota > Metazoa > Chordata > Actinopteri > Perciformes > Percidae > Etheostoma > Etheostoma cragini. The sequence goes on along the minus strand of NC_048416.1, from coordinate 12,032,310 downwards.
AATTTTTTCTTCACCCAAAATCATTGTTTTTATAAAAGATGAAAAGTAGAAACACTTTAAATGAGAAAGTCACACAGGCAACAGCTTTTGAGGTGATATATTACCTCAATCAAAAGTGATTCATAAATCAAAAGGCTAGAACTTCAGGCTGTGTGAATAAAAAGTGAACATGTTGTATTTCAGGCCTGAAATGAGACCAAATAGACCCTTTCTCACAGTCACTTTGGGTTTTCTACCTTTCAGTGGTTGGTTTCCCAAATATGGCTGTTATGCGTTAAATAGACATTTAATCAAGCCTCACTGGTCAATTTTTATACGGATTATGTAACCGGAAGCCTGAAATAACCATAACCCTATTTTTAAGCCACTACCCTAAAAATAAACCAAACCATTTTTTTTCTGTAACTATATAATTATACAAAAGGAAAACAACACTAATCAGTATGTGTTAATCAAATAATAAACATACAATACACAAAGTATTGTTTTTACACAATATGCAGACAAACCATTGTACCCCTGTTTTCAGTGTCACATACTGTATATAATTGGTGATATGTAGCCCATACAATAACGATTGAATTAGCCCACAGATTTGTCAGTTACGTTAAATTCTGAACAGTGTTTATGTGATTTATGGGAACCCAAGTTAATGCAGACAACAGGAACGCCACACAGATGGGCTGTAACTTAGACACTAAGTGGCATATATTGGTTTTAATAGACTGAGAACTGTCACTAACGGTTGAATCCTTTGATTCAGAGCCTTTTACTGCTCTGGGGCTCAGGTGTTGCGTTGCTCACAGTCAACAATACTGGGAATGAATTTAACCTTTTCTTTTTTTTACTGGAACATCTCAAGGATGATGTGTAATAAACAAAAACAAAAGGGAAAAACAGCCATATAATCTGTGTAAAATCTTTAAATTGTGAAGTATTTTCTTATGCTAATTTTAACACCCTGCAAGTATTACAGGCACTGGACAAAAGGCCGCGGTCCGCGGCTTCCAACTGCCCCTATGGGTTAAATGCAGATGACATTTCATACCTCTGTGAATGACAATAAAGGAACATTTAACCAGTTTTTTTTATTATACCATGGCTACATGCTATAAAAATAGAAAGCAGCCTTAACGTTAACAAGTGAGTTGACTTGTATTATATATGTGACACAAAAAGTAACTGACATGGAAGAAGTGTGTTGTTGCCATGGTTACCTGTAGTTTGATATTAGTTGCATACTGATTTAGAGAAGTGGTTAAGCCATTTTTTTTTTCCTATTTCGCCAATGTCATTGACACATTTGAAAGAGGAAAAACTATTAGAAACATTAATATCAGGCTTATAGGTTTGATTAATTGTCTGCAATTTGACAATAAGGCATTAATAAGAACAGCTTTTGGGTTGCCATTTTTGTGAGACATCTTTCTGGCTGATAAAGTAGTCGTTAACAGTTATCCATTAGGCTAATTATCCACTGGATCCACAGTTATATACTGTATGTTTAAAAATAGATAATAAAAAATAGTATAGATGTATGAGGATATGAACATTTTAACATTTTTTTCCTGGTGTGCCCTGTAATGCCATGCAGTGCCCTGCTATGCCATGAACTACTACAAACTACTTTTCTAGTCACTGTTCCATTCTCTTTAATGGGACTATTATTGCCACTATTCATTAAACCCCCAACCGGCACCGTCAGACTCCACCTACCAAGAGCCTGGGTCTGTCCAAGGTTTCTTCCTACTGTCACACTGCTGAAAGGGTTTGTAACACACTCTGACAGACTTGTAAGCAGACAAAAGTGTTTATTAATGTGTGTATGACTTGACCTTCACTGTGGACAACCATACTGTAAGTGGAGGCTGCTGAAGAAAACAGATGGTGAATGGCAATATAGTAAAATACAGTTATAATAATATAAAGTACGTCTTCATGGGAGACACAAATACTGAACATTTGTAAGAACTTTCTTTATAGCTGCTTACAACTACCCTATAAAGCATTATGTTTTTATAACATAATTCTCCAAACTACCAGAGAGTTTTTTGTATCATCCATATAATTCTTGGAGCTATGCAGCCTGCACATTAAAAACTGAATCAGTTAAGGCTTTAGTGTGTAACTTTTTGATATCAATGAGCGTCCGTTAACGTTCAAGCCATTGCCAAATGAGTTGCTACAAAGCTAAATAAGACTACCAGCTCCACACAATCCTCTCTGTATTTTTCAGTACGGTTATGTTCTAATATAGAAGATAATTAATTACCTATTCTGAAGAGTTCATCATGTTTTTTAATCCTCTATGTCCTCCTCGGCTACTAGCAACTGCGTGGACGAGGGGAGGGGCTGGTGAGAGATCACGGAAGGCCTGTATCATGTGGATACTGCAACACTTTTGTTGTTATTACCTAGAATTACTAATGGGCGCGGCAGAAACTATGCACTAGCTCTAAGTCTGAACAGCTATTAATGTGATTTATGAGATTAAAAAACACAGACAGGCTTTTCAAGTTTAATTTCCCATTTAATTGGTATTTGCAAAACAATCCATGCAATGTAATTATTTGCTGTATTTTATATTTAGTGCACGATATGTTAAAAATATACCATGTATAATATATGAGAAATGTCACTGACAAATGGTTTGGAGCACATGGACACAAAGTCAGAGTGCTGAGGCAAGATGGTGCCGTGTCATATAGCAAAACACCAAGTTTATTTTTCTTTTTTTTCTTTTAAAGATCACTTTCTGGGCATCCCAGGGCCCCCATTTATACAGGACCACTGAAGACATGAAAGGGGAGAGAGATTAGGACGCAGCAAAAGGCCACAGGGCGGAGTCGAACCTGTGGCTGCTGGGTCGAGGAGCAAACCATTACACATGGACGCCCGCTCCACCAGGTGAGCCACCCTTGCACCCAAAACACCAAGTATTAGAATTGAAGGTTTACTGTAGGGCTGTTTTTTTGTTGTTGCATTGTGTCACACTGAACAGTGATGTCTATTTTCTTCTTGCTTTGTCTGTGTGTATATTTACACTCACAGCAGCAGCTAGCCACCTTTTCTTTCTTATTGTTAATTAGCTTCACATTGTGGCTGGATTTGTTTGTTTGTGTAGACCCTAAACACACTCCCAAAAAGCCTTTGTCTAACCTTTGTTTGCTCATATGCACTATAAAATACCAGTGTAACTTTTGGCCTGATAGGTCATCCAGTCTCATACATTTCACAGTCCTTCTCCATGAGGGAGAAAAATGAACCCCATCAGGAAGCTGGATACAATTTCTCTGACACATACAACCTTGGTCCAGTAAGAATATATCTGTATCCTGCTGACATGTGATCTTCTGAATCTATTCAGGAAAGCTTGTCTCACTGAACTCTAAACAAGTCCTTTCAAGCTGCATCATTTATTAATTTCAACCCTGTTTGTGGGCTACAGATGATACCCCACTAGCTCAGTAGCTGGCAGACATTTAACAATATGTCACAGAGGCATTCTCAGACCACCCGCACTTAAGGCTTCGACTAATCCAACGCTTCAGGTGGTGACAATATGAAAAGCTTGACGCGTCGAGCAAAGCTGATCACATGGTGTTGTTCCCATGACAGCACTTAATCAACATATATCGAGGGCGAGCTTTGCAGTATTGTCATTACCGTTCCTGGCTGGAGTGCGTAACTAAACCAGCGAAGGCATACGTTGTTTCTTTTAAAGCTAAATCTGTCTTTGTTTGTGATGATGGTACAGTGCCGCCGAAGCACTTTCTGCTGATAGAGAGGTTCAGAAGATAAATGATGAAAGGGATTTTCAGAGAACCGCTGTTATGGCTCTTTGAACTATTTTTACTGGCTTATTTTTCCTGATTGCTAGGAGGTCCGACTGTTCTAAGACAACCTCTCTCTTCACATGCTTACAAAAATGTGAGGCTTGTTTACTGGAGATGAAGATGTAGTATTGTGTTTTAATTGAAGGGCTGAATTAGTTTTCCCACAGTGCTCTGCTGTAAACCATATTTACTCTAAAGCTCTATTCTCAAACGCATACTAAACAAAATTTTTGTGATCAAATTCTTTTATTTTTTGTATACATTCAGACAAACAATTACAAACAATACACTGAGACAATGGAATGTGCTGAATGGTTCCAGGTTAATGAACGACTTGACTTTAATTGTAACAAAGACTAAAGAGGCAGCATGGGAAATGACCTGTTCAGTTGTTTGCCTACCTTTGGAATACACACAGAGTCAATTTATTATGTGTTGAGTGAGAACTTAATTTATATTTCAATTCAACAATAATACAATTACTGAAGGCATCTATATGCTGATTGCAGATTAAGTTTGTTCTGACTTAATTTAAACGCGTTCCTCCGGTTTTTGCTGCCTTAATTTCTACCTTGTGGTTATAATTTTTCATTATTTCTTTTTGAAACAATTTCAGAACAATTAGAGTAAACAAATGCAACATAAATCTAATGGATTCTTCAGAGCCTGGAGCAAATGTCCTTGGCCATGACATGATAACTTGTTTAAACAATCTGTCTGTTCTTATACTACATAACATCTTTTTGCATTTTCTGGGATACTTTTTCAATAGTGATGGACAATTAGAAAGCAAAAATTTACATGAGAAGGTTTTATTTGTCAGAGTCCATTTCTGACACAGTAACTTTGCCTTTACGTCCCACAGATCCCACGCTGTATGTGGAAACATAGGAACATCATTGAACAAGTTTCTTAAAATAACTTTTTTATGACCTTTTGGTAGGAATCCCAATAAGTAGTTATTATTTAGGTGGTAACACAGCACATTTAATAAAGAATACAGAAATTATCTTCCTTTTTTACACTAAGTAAGGAAATTTATACAGTATGTGCTGTGCAGAAAGAAAAATGTATGTATATTGCAAAAATTGACAAAAAGATATATAAATGCCTGCAAGGTACTTTCAAAAATGTAAGATATAATATTGTCAACATGACTCAAAGATATAAAGCATAATTACCCACCTTGTTTTGGGGGCTTTGAGACTCCAAATAGAAGTAATTCTAAAAGTCATTCTCTGTTGCAGTCTTTTCAAACATGATTTAAACTCATATTTATAAGCAAATCTAATAAAATTAGGAGTCAATAATGTTATGAATCAAAATTCAAATTACATTCAAATACACAATCAAGCACAGTACAATGGTCTGTGAAATTCATTGTTCCGGTTCAATAAAAACAATAACAATAAAATCCATAAAAATAGTGATGTCATTAGTGTAGTGAGCAGAGGATGTTTTGTGACATAAAAGAGCGGGGGGGGGGGGCTGAGATACGTTTTTCTGTGTTATATAAAACATACAAAAAAAGCATCTTGATTTTTTTCATTTGCAGTCCAAATTGTATTTTGTTATTTACACCAACAGAGAACAAATATTATCCCTCATCCAACCTCATCCAACTTAAGAACATGCTTTTTAAAATGGCTCAATTGGTAGAGCTGTCATCTATTCCAGTGGCATAGAGGACTCGCACCAGGAGAGCCGCGCCCCAAAAGGAGGCTTGAGTATTCCTTTAATGAGTGAGGCCTGCAACATGAATGCCTGTTGACCTGGACCATGTGGTTAAGCACTTCTAGTTGGGTCAGCGTTTTCAATTACCATTAATATTTGGTTATGATGCATTCAGTTTAAGAGTTGTGAGTGCTGAATTCAGTTTGGCTCGGAGAAAGTCATTATCTCAGCTAGAAATCCGCCAACGTAAATATTAAGTGGGATGTGAGGCCATTTCCAAATGTTGAATTTATGTGATCTGTGCTAGTTCACCTTCTGTGATACTATTCAGAATAATTGAATTCATGTTTCTATTCACATCTGGGAGCTGAGGTTACAAGCTGTATAAATATCTTCTTCAAAATATAACCTAATGAAAGAAGTGAAGTATGTTGCGTGTGTGTGTGTGTTTGTGTGTGTGTGTGTGTCCACAATCCTGCATCAAATTCAAGGCTGTGTATTCTTGAATACAGGACTCATGGGTGCAGCACTCTAGAGGAATCTGTGGTTGTTTTTTTTAAATACATCATCTGTACAAAGGTAATAGCACCTGTAAAATAAAAAATAATCACATTGAGCAGATCCCGCAATTTGTTTTTATTACACCACAGAGACGCCATGAAAACTTGATTTGTGAGAAAATAGGAAATGGATATCAAATTACTTGAAATATGACTTCAAATTATTACAAAGAACTAAGCCAAGTAAAAGATAAACAAATTTTACACTGAGACAAACCTAACGTTCATTTACAGTTTGTATGTGCCTCAGTTTTAAAGTCATTTTCTCAAGTGAAATATTATATGAACAGATATAACATGAATGTTCCAATTATACGTCAATTATCTTATTATAGACAATACTTTTTTAAAGTTGAAAACACAAATTCGTATTTTCTCTGTGGTGTTTCTCTTAACCGGTGAGGTTATTTGCTGTAAATGTCACCTGGGACGCTGAGTGACAATATAATGACAACCTTTTTTGAGGCACAGCAATTTCCCAGAATTGAATGAGCAGGATGTGTGCAGAGTGAACAATATGTGCACTCGCCTCCCGATTGGTCTCTGTCAATACCATTCTGACATCTCTCCAAGAATGTGTTCAGACAAACAGACGCAGAGAGGCAGAATAGAGATTTAAACACATACAGTACATGCGTTGTCCAACGGCCCCCTGTTTATTTTTGAAACTCCCTTTAGATGACTGCAGTCAGTGGCATTAATGCATCACATTAAGGCAATGTCAAAATATGAACTGGGTTTCCAAGAAATTCATTTTTGCCAGAAAATACTGTAATTGTGGCATAACTCTAGCAGAGAGCTTGCTCATACAGTACCTGCAAGTTCCGAAAACATTAGTTAATTAAAGTGTCTTTGAATTGGATGGGTTATGTGACAGAAAAATCCATTAAACCCATTAACATACAGTAACTGTATCTATTTGCATGGCAAATGTCCAAGAGACTATTGAGTTGCTAGGGAGACAAATACATGTCTCATTTATTCTTGTTATATGACACTTTTATTTATGTAAAGCGGATAGTTTGAGTCACTGAAGGTCATTACTTTTGGATTTGAAGAAAAGTTAAATGTTTTTTTCAGGTGTTATTTTTAGAAGTGTTATATATCATGTCTTGTTTAAAAGCCAATCTCCCCAGACATCTTGGAGGGATGTACATGTGTTAGTGAAGGAAGGTGTTTTTTTTGTTTGTTTTTTTTACAACTCTGGATCGCTGGTGTTAATTAAATGGTTCATTGGATTTGAAAATGAATCTAAAAAGAGACACCGATTTTTTTTTTTTTTTTATGTGTAAAATGTTACAAAATGATTACTGGTGCGAAAGCAGAACACATTAGGAGATATCTCTGACGTTATTAGCAAACTTAAGATGTTTCTGTAAAATTGCAACAAATAGTAAGTGCATATACTAAATGTAACCTCAAGGTACTGTATATATTTTCACCATTCATGCTGCGTTCAAAGTAATGCACATTACCATTACAGTAGTTCAAACTGTTGTACAGGTCAGTAATGGCCATTGCCAGAAGACGTTTTTATTTCCTTTACTTTACAAGTTCTGCATTTGAGATGTTACTTACATACATAATGATAATCAGATAAATGCAATAAAGTATAAAAAAGTATCTATTGAGGCAGAATAGCCTCTGTCAATGTTGTATATATTCTATATCACTGATGCATTAACTGGACTGCTTTATATGCAGTTGGGTAGTTTATATAAAGCAATATATCATATTTGTAATCAAACTTAAATGTTTAGTTGATGATCAGACAATTATTTGGCAACTATATATTGATAATTAATTCATTATTTTTCACCCATTCTCTGGTGGCAGCATCACCGCTGTTATGATCATAGTGAACTGGATTTCTTTGGACTTTGGACTGACAAGAGAATACTGCTGAAGACGATACCGAAATTGATATTTTCACTATTTTCCGACACTTCAAATAATTAACGATACTTCTTTCATTTAGAAAATAATCGGCAAATTGACTGACTACTAAAAAAAAAAAAATTAGTTAAAGCCCTTATAAATAAAATCTAAATATATCAAGTAACAAGCAACCATAACTGAAATTTAGTTTGGTAAAAAGTTCAATGTTTGCATCTGAAATGTAGTGCAATGAAAGTATAAAGTAGATGATGAAAGATGAAAGTACCTCAAAGTTGTACTGGTGGATTAGAAATTAGCAAAAATGAAATTAGGAATATATAACAATAAACAAAATGTTATGGATGAAATGTTTAGGTTTTTAGCCCAGAATCGATATGCAGCATTTTTAAGGTAAACTATATTTCTTTCTTTCTTTTTAACGATTGATCTTTATTAATACATTTCAGGTAACATTTCCCCAAGGTTGATACATGGCATTTTGAAACGAAGCTCTTCAAATGTTAAGTGTGGATAGCCTCCAGTATGTGTTACTCATACCACATGTTGTCGGAGCCTGACGCTGTAGATGAGGTTCTCCCATCACAGTCTCAGAGCAGCGCTGGGAAGGACTGACACAAAAGCAGTGAGTCATAAAACATTCAACATCATTCAAAGTCTACTCTCCCATGCACGCTTAGACAATGTGACATTCAAAACAAGAGAATGTCGGTCCAGGAAGCATATTTCAGGAAACCTTTTTTTTTTTAGAATAATAAAAATCTAGAGGAGGAAATTCAACTTGTGGGAATTTTTTCACAGACACTTTTCACAGTCACTCATTGTCTACTGAAGAGTTATATGAAGATGCATATTTACGTGTCCAAGTTGGATCCAATAACGTCATACTATTCTTTGTCAGGCATGCATAATTTGGAGTTAATAGGATGCTATTTAGGGATAATAAGGTAAGGGAAAAAGAATGAAAATTGTGTTTTTATACTATCTGCACTGAGAAAATCACATCTCATTTAGTTGTGATTAGACACCGTAGTACCAACTTTGTCTTTCTTTGAGCTTTCTTGACATTTAGATTCAAAATGCTAAACAAAATGTAATCCTTGTGCAAATGCATCGCGTCATAATTAAAGTCTGCATGGAAATGTGTCATTCATGGACTTCATTTCCCTTCTCTATTTCATTGTTTTATGAGGTATTTAAAATGTAAGTGCTACTTTTTCATCCTCCTCACCTATTAGAGAACACAGCTGTGAGGCAATTCTGTGAGAAGAACAAAAAACTGGTTTCCATGTGTTTAAGCGCTAAGCAGTGGGTTTGATGAATTACAAGTCAGTTAGTCCATTTTGGTGACAGAATGCAAATTTAGTTATGACCCTGAGACTGGGAGAAAATGAAATCATCATATATTTCCAAACATTCATGCAGTGTTTTAGATTAGGGGAATCTATTTGGGATGGAAACATTCTATGAATAAATTGTTTGAATTCCCTTTCGAAACAACTGTTGGAGCACTAGACTTAAACATTGCCTGGGCTCCTTCCAACAGTCGAGCTCTTCAGCTCACAAAGAATGTGGAGAACATGCAGGATAGAAAATCTTAATTTAGGGACAAGACAGGACACACTGTCTTCCTCCAAGTCAAGAGCGTTTGTACTTTGAATCAAAAACACTAATTCAACTTTAATTTTTAGAGTGTCTGCTTTTGATTTATAGTCATGGTATAAAATGCAGCCCATTTCATATGATTTGGTGGTTATCCCATTTTACATTTTCATCAAATCACTTTCTCAGGCCATATCTGTAAAATTGAGAAATCATCAGAGCTGAAGTAGTGGGATATTGGAAGTTCAGCTTCATCAGCAGTCTGTGCTGCTGAAATGAGAGATGTAGTATGGCTCCTTCATCCTCACCCACCTTCCCCTTCACTTTCTTCCCCTCTGTTTTTTAAACTCTCCATCTCCCACACTCTCATTTGGTTTTGCTCCTCACTCAACTGCACAAGATGTGCTGAGATCACACTACAGCTATTTTATCTCCACATGTGTGAAATAATTTAATTACACGAAGTCACAGCTATGCAAAGCATAACCGGATCATAACATTTGTATTAGTGTAATAAGACCTGTAGCTACGGATGGATACGATGATCTGGAGTAAAAGCCTATGTGTATTACTAATGTAGTAATGATGATTGCTTTTATATTACTTATAATTTGCTTTAACATAGTTATTGTGAATCCTGAATGATGGCATACTATATATATATATATATATATATATATATATATATACACACACACACACACACATACTCCTCAAAGCAGCGGCCGTGGGTTTGACTCCAACCTTCGGCCCTCTGCTGCATGTCATTCCTCCTCTCTTTCCCCTGTCAAGTCTAAGTTGTCCTATGCAAATAAAGTCCTTAAATGCCCAATATATATATTCGGCCCTCTGCTGCATGTCATTATGTATAATATATATAGATATATTACAGGCCAAAAGTTTAAACACACCTTCTCATTTAATGCGTTTCCTTTATTTTTATGACTATTTACATTGTAGATTATCACTGAAGGCATCAAAACTATGAATGAACACATGTGGAATTATGTACTTAACAAAAAAGTGTGAAATAACTGAAAACATGTCTTATGTTCTAGTTTCTTCAAAGTAGACACCCTTTGCTCTGATTACTGCTTTGCACACTCTTGGCATTCTCTTGATGAGCTTTAAGAGGTAGTCACCTGAAATGGTTTCCCAACAGTCTTGAAGGAGTTCCCAGAATTCTCAGCACTTGTTGGCCCTTTTGCCTTCACTCTGCGGTCCAGCTGTCCCCAAACCATCTAGATAGGGTTCAGGTCTGGTGACTGTGGAGGCGCAGCACCCCATCACTCTCCTTCTTGGTTAAATAGCCCTTACACAGCCTGGAGGTGTGTTTGGGGTCATTGTCCTGTTGAAAAATAAATGATAGTCCAACTAAACGCAAACTGGATGGGATGGCATGTCGCTGCAGGATGCTGTGGTAGCCATGCTGGTTCAGTATGCCTTCAATTTTGAATAAATCCCCAACATTGTCACCAGCAAAGCACCATCACACCTCCTCCTCCATGCTTCACGGTGGGAACCAGGCATGTAGAATCCATCCGGTCACCTCTTCTCTGTCGCACAAAGACACAACGGTTGGAACCCAAAGATCTCAAACTTGGACTCATCAGACCTAAGCACAGATTTCCACTGGTCTAATGTCCATTCCTTGTGTTTCTTGGCCCAAACAAATCTCTTCTGCTTGTTGCCTCCCCATAGCAGTGGTTTCCTAGCTGCTATTTGACCATGAAGGCCTGATTTGCTCGGTCTCCTTTTAACAGCTGTTCTAGAGATGTGTCTGCTGCTAGAACTCTGTGTGGTATTCACCTGGTCTCTAATCTAAGCTGCTGTTAACTTGTGATTTCTGAGGTTGGGGACTCAGATGAACTTATCCTCAGCAGAAGAGGTCTTCCTTTACTGGGCCGTTCCTCGTGTGAGCCAGTTTCGTTGTAGCGCTTGATGGTTTTTGCGACTGCACTTGGGAACACATTGGAAGTTTTCGCAATATTCCGTGACAATGGACCTTCGTTTATTAAAGTAATGATGGGCACTTGTTTCTCTTTGCTTAGCTGATTGGTTCTTACCATAATATGAATTCTAACAGTCCAATAGGGCTGTCGGCTGTGTATCAACCTGACTTCTGCACAACACAACCCCATTAATAAGGCAAGAAATTCCACTAATTAACCCTGACAAGGCACACCTGTGAAGTAAAAACCGTTTCAGGTGACTACCTCATGAAGCTCATTGAGAGAACACCAAGGGTTTGCAGCGCTATCAAAAAAGCAAAGGGTGTCTTCTTTGAAGAAACTAGAACATAAGACATGTTTTCAGTTATTTCACACTTTTTTGTTAAGTACATAATTCCACATGTGTT
>NC_048416.1:11947602-12020283 GCF_013103735.1 Etheostoma cragini | reverse complement strand
GTGGGTCCCCTATCCATCATAATCTAGATCCTACTAGAGAGTGAAGGACCCATAAGAGATGGTATGATATTAAAGTAATTTGTACTCTTTTAGCATAACTGGAGTTGGTTTAGCTCCCAATTAATTTCCCCAACCCCATATCAATACTATTTAATTAAATTGATACACTATTGATGTTCATACAGTGCTTTTGCATTGTAATTAATGGGTAAAATGCTTTGGCATGCAAATCTGAACCTCAATTTCATTCTCATTGGACTGCATCCTCATAAGTGGTTTGCAATGTAATATGCAATCCGCTGATGGCTTATTAAGATCTTTACAGTCATTTAATCTTAGACTGTGGTCAATTATATCTCTCTGGAGTAGCATTGCAGTTTAATTTGATATAAACAAAACAATAGGCTGTGAAGGTGTGGTCGTGATGGAAGTTGATACACCCTCTCTCTGTCTCTCTACAAGACTGTGCTGGTATGCAGACAGTCAGAGCCTGCACTGCATCCTCCTCCAGGGACCTGCAATGTTGTTTGTAAACAATAAATAATATTAATTTCATGCTGGACATTTTCATTGGCTCGATGCTTATCGACCCGGCGAATCAGTTGTCTTTATTGGTGGCAAATTGTTCTGTTTATGGAAAGTAAACCCACACACTGGAACAATCTGTAACATACAAATTGGCCTCATGTTTTCATAATACTTATCGGTCACTGAGTCCGGTCTCTTTGGATCATAGCTGCCATGATTAATTCAAGATGATACAAGAGAATTGGTGGTTCTGTCTTGGTATGGGAATTGATTGCAGGAGAACAAGCCGTTTCAAGTCTCAGGATATTGTAACTCAAGCCAATGACGGAGAGAAAATTAATTACAACACCACAGATCAATGAACAGCTGAATGTGTCAACTCCCCAAAGAGTCGTGATTGTTCATTGTAGTTTGATTGAGGGAGCAGAGGGGGTCAGGATGCTGGACCCATGAGGAATCAGTGGAAGAAAAGGTTGTGGAAGAGGTTGCGCCCTGCTTTGACTCAGCAAACACATCACAGCGAGAAAACACACTCTAATAATTCCTTTAAAAACAGACAGAGCTTAACTCTCTCCCTGTAAGAAGATAATATAACTTTGTGCATTAAAACATACATATTCTCAAATCCTAATTTGAAATGCATGTAGCTTGGGCACATACTGTGACGGGAAGGGACGCACTCCGGCTTGCACCGCCTGATAGGACACAAAGCAGATTAGCAGAATGAGAGAGATCATTACGAGCATCCTCACAAGTGACCGAGGCTGAGTCACTCTGTTGCATTTAGCTGCTGTGCGTCTGCCTTCCTCACCACTTCACATTCGCAGTGCCCATCAGGATTTGATCGTAAACTATATGGCTGTGGGGTTTTGTGTTTCTGCATGTATGCGTCTACGCTTTGTCCTGTCATCCTGACTGCGACTTTGACCTTTAGCAAGGGATGCTGGATGGAGAGAAGGCTTAATGAGTTTGTGTAATAGCTGAGCTCTATCTGAGCAATCATCCATCTACATGAGCCCCATAATTAGCTGGTAAGACAGTGGTCCAGCTCTGTGCTTCCACTTATTATTCTGCTGACTATTATGTGGGAGTGGAGAAATGGAATAAACAAAGACACACAACCCCCATCTGAAGTGTATTAATAATCTGCTGTCGATTCTGGTAACGTTGTAAAAAGGCATGGCTGAACAGTCTGAAAGGCATTCCACTGACACTCCCTAGAAAATAAGAAAAAAATCTATCTGGAACATAAGTCACATCCTGGTCTGAGTTTGCTGACAGGTGTACACTCTCACGGGAGCGCTAATCCTCCTGCTTCTTCGTCTGTGTTTGTCCGTCACTGATGTACTGCAGCAAACACACACACACATGCATACACAAACAAACAAAACCTCAAGACAAGACAGAGGCATATGCAACTGAAACTCAATGACATGCAGATGTGATCTGTGTGAATTTGTATGCAAAGCACCAATCTGATTCCTACACAGGTATGGTCATGTCATATCCATCATTTTCATGTAAGGCAGAAGATATGGAAAGCACACTTGCGAGGATGCAGATGAAATAATTTCCATTCTGTCGTGTATTGCCAATATGCGGTTAGTTATGCTTATTCAAGATATGTAAATGGAAGCTTAAGGGGGGGGGAAAGCATATAACAGCAGGGCGCGCTCAGGACGCTCCATTCCCAGCGAGCACCCAGGATCCGCTCCTGGTTTTGCTGCTCCGCTCATCGCAGCTACACCTTCCCTCACTCAACAGTCCAGCATTGCTGTGCGAGCAGTTGTTCTCCCTCTGATACCAATTCTTACAATTTTCGCATTTGGATGAAGGTATTCTTTTGCGTGAAGGCTGCAAAGTGACAAGAAGCAACAGAAACTGTCTCCCTCCTCGGCTCAGTGAGAGAGGGAGAGTTGTGAACGGATAGCTGCTTTGGAGAAATACAGCCTAGTAAAAACCAGCGGCGGCGAGCAGGCAGCAGTTTATTTACCACACCTGTGATGCGTTGTTCTGAGCAACGGAGACGCGCGGCTGTGGTACTGATGGCCACGATACGGGTGGAGGATACGTGTTGAGGAAAAAGACTTGGGCGTTGTGAACAAAGCGTTAAGTGATACATAGGACACTCTACGGACCATAAAAAGCCCAGTGTGCCAGTGTTTCTTCTCTGCTCGCTGCCTTTAGAAACTTGGGTGATTAAAAAAAAAAAACACGAAGATGCCCTCACTTCTGGGCCCCTTTGTCCGCTGCAGGTTCAGCGCTACGCTCCTTGTGCTCTGGCTCGGCTTCGCTGTCTTCTCCTGCACTGGTGAGTTTCCGCAAATCATTTACGCTTTTGCTTATTAAGCTGTTAAACATTTGTCACAGTGGAAAAAAAACCGCAGTAAGTGTAGCTTACGTAGAAAAAGGCTGCACGCGACAAGTTGTTCGCTTGCGGGTTTTTTTTGTTGCAGAAACGTAACCGCGCGTGACAGGAGCACGTTGTTGGCAGTCGGTATTGTTCTATAATTTGCTAGCACATAACACTCGGCAATTAGCCTGCACCTTCAAGGTTACATAGGAGAGAGTGCCCCGCACACGTGTCAACCAAGGTTAAAACTTGAGACAAATGTCAACTAACATTATCCACCTTTCACTATGTTGCTAATATGTGTATTTTAAGCAGCGCCGTAGCACATAGCATGTGTTCTTCCCCCACTGTCGTGACTGGAAGGGAAGTTAGAGCTACACCTGCTTGGAAGGAGCCAACCTGCACTATAAGATGTTTTACAGACGGGCCCGTGGAAGATAAAATGCGGTCCTCCGTGATAGCGCTCTTTTTCATACTGTCACATAAATAACCTACACTATTTTTTTGCGAGTCTAGCTCCAATAGCACCACGCTAATAATTTTGTTATTAAATCTTAGAGCTGTGTGGTTATAGAGCGGACTATGCGAACCGTAAATCCATCCATCCATCCAACCAACCGGCTGTTGTGCTGGCTGTAAACGGGATCATTCAACTCCCCGTTTCTCTCCAGCCAGGACTCGTTCCTGCTGCATTTGCAGTATGGTGACAGCTTTACGGAGTTGCTACACGACCTACTCGCACTGACGAGTTACATTTTATGATGTAGCCTCTTGGCCAGGCACTACCGATTGCATGCAAATGTACTTTGATGAACACAACAATCTCTAACGGTGGGATGAGCTGTATACTGGAGATGAGTTTCCCTCAGCAGCTACAAATAAGCCATTTAGAGAGGGTATAATGTAGTTTGATTTCCATTCTGTTCTATCAGGGTTTTCATTTTAAAAAAATCAAAAATGCTCATAATATATTTATCGACAATGCTCCTCCATATGACAGTTTTAATTATGTATGCCGACCCGCCATAACAGAGTGCTGGCCGTTGACCCTTAACACAAACAGGTCACTAAATAGTGCACAGTCAAGCCAGACAAATCAATAATTTGATTATTGCAATCAGTTGCCTATAATGCACAATTTTACTCTTCATCCATTTGGCTATCTTTTTAAAACACTTTATTCCACTCATTCTCCCTGATGCTAAATGTCACCCTGCCAATGCCACACAGCTGGAAGCAGCTAAAACACGAGCATTTCACACATCATTTGCCTCACGCTTGTTTCCAAACTGTTAACCTTGCTTTGGACAGAAGGCAAACATGTTAAAGTTGGTGTAATTGTGTCTCTTGCTTCAGGACACTGAGATGATGAATTAAGAGGGCTTTTTTCTCTTGCATTAATTAGTGTATAATTATGAATATATTAGTATTAAATAAACAGTCATGCTCTAGGGACCTCATACATCAAGCTAAGTAAGTGGCAGTGCAGTGGCATTTACAAGTCATTTTATGATGCATGTTGAAACTGATATTTAGATTGGGTTGCTGGGTTATATGGGTGGCGTAGTGGTTCGGTTGCCTCAAAGGAAGAAGTTGCTCGGTGCCTTGGTTCTGTGCAGAGATTGCGTGTTCTTCCCGTGTTCATACGGGATTCCTTCCACAGTCCCAAGACAGCTTCATGTCAAGATTTCAAATGCCCATGTGCTTGATACTGTTTGTCTGTTTCTTTGTTCACTCTGCGATAGACTGGAGCTGTGTCCAGGGTGTTTCCTTGCCTTTCACTCAATGCATGCTGGGATAAGGCTCCCACCCCTTCTGTGACCCTGAATAGCAATGAGCCAGTTCATAAAATAGATGAATCAGGATAGAGGTCATATTTTTTTTATTGTCTTCCGTTTCAGGTTTCTAGGCAGACCCCTCTCCCTATTTAGTGTGTCACTCTGGATCATATATTAGTTCAGTACAAGCATCATCCTGAGCTCCCATCACAGCTCACAGGCTACTTTTATAGGACAGCGCGAGTTCCAGAAATGGATCGGAAAGTAATTTGGTAGCCAATTCTTTCCACATCAGGGCTGGGACAGTCTCAGCTGAGATCAGTCGAGCTATCCTCCGCAGAGAGGCAAGGCGCTGACACAGCATTTTTCTGTATCAAAAGACGACTTGTCTTTTTTGCAGGGAAATATAACTCGGTAACAAAGGTAGGCCTGTCAATCGAGATTTGAGCAAGCTGAGCACTCTTCCTTTCACTGTGTTGTGATCTGACGGGCCGGACGGAGCGGGCAGGGATGCTATCTTTCTAATGTGAATCAACCTAGAGTTGTCTCTCTGGCAGCCAGTTTTGTCTCTCCTCATTGACTCACTAAAGAATGCGATAAGGAGAGCGAAAGCTGGAATTAACATAATTTATTGGGGGAAATTGCCTTCTGGTCAAAGGAATTTAAAACCACTTTGTTTCTGTCCCATAGCTAATGCATGGCAAATGATCGCCATGTATTTGCAGGGATATGGTCTTTTACAGGAAAGTGATAATTTACTAACAGTTTTTGTTCCCTCCAGTCATGGGTGATGAATTCAAATGACTCAGACAACAGATGACTCGTGCACTGTGGGGGAGGGGGGGTATATTTAAAATTTGTTATTTTCTCAACTGCTTATACTTACCCAGTAATTAGCATGATGTAAAATGCAGAATATATCATGCAAGGAGGCGATTACACTTTTGTAAGGCTTCTTACGGAATTTGAATTGGACAATATGACAGTGAACAATAGAAAGTTGGAATTGCTTTTTTGCAGGACAGAGCTGATCATATGTATCACCTTTTAAATGAACTTTTCATCACATTAATATGTCTGTAAGAATGAATACAGATGACCTGAATAAATACTCCTCCTGTCCCAAGTCTTGCAAAATAGAATTTCTTCAGTTTGATTTACTTAATGGAGGCAGAGATCGTAGTTCAGCATAAATGGAGACAAGGTTACCCGTGCATGTCAACACGGGTCAGCTTTAAACAAATGTTGCCGTATCTTTCAGAAGGCTATGTCCCTACGCTTATCATCTGCAAATGGCAGTCTTGAGGAGTAAAGGAAGGACACAGGCGTTGCCGAGGACACACGGAGGATGAACCTTGCAGAGGGGTGGAGTTGGTGTTATTTTCTGCAGCCTGTGCAGAGGCCATGTGAAAGCACTACATCTCTGTCAAACTCTGCCCTTTTGTTTCAATTACCCCATTTTTATGATTCAGGTCTATGTGAGAGTGCTTAGGGGTTGAAGTTGGACTGTTTCCCTCCTAAAGAATGCGGTGCACTATCAGTGCTTTTCTATCTAGGTATCATCAAATTGACCTTTCCCCTCTGATTTGGGATGAGATTACACTGTTTTAATAGGAACCTGGGCCATACAGGCATTCATGGAAGGCCACAGTATCTTGCATAGGATCAGCCGTTGGGAAATTGCCCTCAATCTCTACTGTGGTGTTTCTCTCGCTGCTAGCCATCCTGTGGCAGCACTCATATAGCCTCATATATCCAAGGGCTACCAATGAGAAGTCGGGATCAGCTTGTTGAGCTGAGAACTGAGTTTTTTTCTCTGGAGGGTCTAATCGAATGTTCTTTTCCCGGGTCATTCTCTTGCTTTCTCTCTCTCTCGCTCTCTCTCTTTCTCTCATGGAGACAAAGAGCATGCCATGTTGATTCACCCCAGAAAAAGAACATGGGACATGCCAAGGTTGATGTCATGGAAGTCAATAGCAGTAGAATAGATACTGTTGCTGCCAAAAGACACATTGCTGTAGTTTCCTTACCCCCAATCTTTTGGCCATGATTTTGATGACTCTTGGTTACCAGGAAATAGATATAGTTTGGTGTGTGCTAGCTTTAGATGCAGTAATTATGTGAAAACCCTGTTGCTTTGCTTGTTATGGTTGTTTTTAGTAGGGGTTGATGGTGTAAACACTATAGAAAGTTCAGTGTTATGAATTTTGATGGGAAAGCGCTGCAGTGTTTCAGTGTTAACAGTACTCTGTATAAATTAGCCTAGCAGCTGGCGGACTTCTGCTCATAACTTAAACCTGACAGATCACCATGGTGTTTTTTAGCCTGCATTCATGTTTTTTCAGCTTAACGTTGTTGAAACCGTGCAGCTAACATTGGAAGTGAGAGCAACAAGTTAAGGAATGCCGAGTCGTCAATAAACCTCTCTCACACTTCTCAAACACTGTGCTGGAGAACGTGTCTTTCAGTTTAATTAAAGGCATTTATTTTTAAGGATTATTTTCTGTCATTCCACAGTGTTGAAGAAGAAATGACGACATATGTCCAAATCCCAAAATTGAAAACCTAATACCTACCCAACAAACAATATTCGGGTCCAGCCCTACTCTGTAAAATGTCATAGTAACACATTTAGGAGCAGGCTACAGTAATAGTTGCCATGCCGTTTTACTCTTAATAAGCAGTTATATTAAAAATGTAAGTAACTGTACATGCCTCAAATTATGATATACATTTTAGGCCATACCGCCCAGACCTAGTTTTTGGTACACATGATGTGCTGTTTGGCTGCTCACTTTGTACAGTGAGAAGAGTGGTGTCTTAGAAGATGTTCCCAGAATGCTTCCTGTTCTTAGTGATCAATACTCTTCTCCAAATGGTTAATTGGCCATCAGTCACTGTCAGAGAAAGCGCTTAGAAACCCAGAGGTGTCTTGGTGCAGCTCATAATAAGAGAGTGTCCAGTCCTCGGGGTCCTCTTCTGGCCTTTCCTTCAGGCCAGGTGGTGGCGGGGGAAAGCGCATCTGAATGCAATATGGCTCGCCATAGATTAATAGTTCCTTAGTAGGGCCACCAGGGAGCGATGTGAAAGCCACTTCCACTTCATCACACAATGGACTGGATGGAAAGTCTGCAGAGCAAGCGGTGGGAAAGGAACTTTGAAACCGTGTGATGTAAATGTGACAAGAACTGCCATGTTGTGGATGTTATGTTTTAATGTCATTGGGAAAAATAAAATAAATTCTAAGGTAACATTTTTGTGTAGTAAGAAGAAATTCTCTTTTGAATTACAGCGGCTTGAAGTCTTAAGTTACAAGATAATGAGACATTTGTCTGCTACTTCAACCTTGAAGAGAAAACAAACCTCCAACCAAATGTATGGCTCATTGTTATGCTTCCCCCTCTTTAGCATGGCATGTAAAATACATAATTAGAAATCACCTAAGGCTACCCAGACAGGCCTGCTGGCGCTTGATTGGCAAGGGTATCTGAGGAAGGTCTGGCTTAGTGTGAGCCAGAATTTGTCATCTTAAAGTGATTTTGTTGACAAGACAGGAGGCACAGTGACCTTTCCTAATTATGTGTATGTGTCCAGGCGCTGATGCCTTGGGCAAGCAATTCAACGTAGTCAACAGAGCGCTGCCTCTCAGAGCACATTCAAGTTGTTTGTGTGTGTGTGTGTGTGTGTGTGTGTGTGTGTGTGTGTGAAATTAGGATATGTTGGGTTTAGCAACAAGCTAGTTAAAGATTCAGTATTGATACAATATAACTCTGTTACCTTTTGCTCATAGATGTGTCTAGAAAGCTAAGTGGAAGAGCAGGTCAGACCTTGTTTCCCCCGCCTTCTTCCACTCGTACCCTAAAATCATCACCAAAAGTCATTCTGATGTTATGCTATGCAAGTTGATTCCCGCAAAACATTAACCATTTATCATGCACCCTAAATGTGTGGCAGCGAGCTAGAACAGCCGCTCTGATCTATGTAGGTCCCTCTGTTATTGTTTTTCCCAAACAAACCATTTCCCAATGTGAAATGAAATGAGGTCTGAACATTACAGATTCAAAGCTTAAAGCTGAGCAGCAGATTTTCTTGGCTGGGCCATCAGGAACACCAGCCTCACGGAGAACACATTCAAGTCCTTACTCCAATAGAATTAATCATGACAACACACAGCCATCATTGAGGCTAGATGCTCCCTTTTTTTATTTTTACAGCACGTCTTGCACTTGATTATGGCTTCCGTGGATTTCAGTGTCCACTGACTGCATTCATGTTGAATCAAAGTGTGTTTTCATGCCTGCAGTTTCTTGTCACCAGGGCTTGAATTCTCAAAAGATGAGTTGCCCACTGATTTACAGTCCCGTGTTTCAGGCAGAATTAATATTGACGATTTGGTGGTAATAGAGAAATAGATTCTTATTTGAAGTATTCAGTTATATTAAGAATGGCAACGAATTCACATCGCTGATCTACGAACCGTAATATTTACGTCATTTGGATGACACTTGAGGTTCTGAGCCTTGCCCATTATGTTCATCTTGCATTGAAGTGTTTGATAAAGTGAAACATCTCCTGTACTTTTCATTTCTCAAGTATTTGATTCCCACAGGAGTATACCAAAATAGGCCAAGAGCCAATCAGGAGCCATTTAAAGTAGCCTTTTCCCTTGTTTCTTTAAGTCTTCCGGCATAAAATACCCTCGCTAACATGTAAAGTTCTCTTCCTCCTTGGGTTTTTCAGTGCGCTACATTTGTAGGTATTGGACTATTGTAAGCACTATTTACCATATCATTACATACCCATATTGGATGTGTTTAGTTAAACGCTGGCAGGCAATGAGATCCAATATGTGCTATCCTCTTGGAGAGAACATCTTGTCATAATCCACTTTAAAAACTGTCAGTAACAGCGGTGAATGTTTGATCAAGCCTACGGGAGTAACTTCGGAACCAACTGTTGAAATTAAAAATGTGTTGTGTTTTTCTGGTATATACCCAGTTTTCAAGGGACTACTTTTATTTTTTTATATATTTTTTTAACTTTTTCTGATAAATGTAATAAAGTCTATCAACCTGTACAATGAAAAGAAGGCTCACCACTAGTTCAGAAAGGGATATTGCCATCCACTCCCACTGGTCTGGTAAACTATGCAATTATCATATTGTCATTCATTTCCATTTTTTTTTTTTTTTTTTTTTTTTTTTTTACACCCTTTTGAGTTGAATTTAAACACATCTAAGAGTATTTCAACCTTCAACTGCATTTCATTGTTCACAGCTGATGGAGTTTACTCGGTTGTCATTGAGATGGCTCGGTTGTTGTTAGGCCACCAAAGTATTGGCTATCTGTCAAATTATAACAGTGTGTTGTGTTTGGAGGGTAAATGGGTCTGATCTTGTGCTGATAGCCAGTAGAAAGCAAAGCATTGCATTTACATGTTCACAGGCCAAAAAGTGTCACAACTTTGTTGACTCATTATTTATTTTTAATTAAGCTTTAGTCATGTGTACAGTTTGTTGATGTACCTTTTCATTAGTGCAGTCTTGGGTTAAGTCTGCTGGGTGCAGTCAATTGGACAGATTTACACTGACATCAGCAAGAAAGTGGATGTGGGAGGATAGATATATTGCCGTTCTCGTCTGTGTTCAAGTCTCCTCTGTCCAAAAGACAGTATGATGTCACCATGCTGTAGTGCTTCCACTCTGGCCTAGCAGATGCTTCTTTAGCTTAATTGGACACTGAATAATGTGTATTTGCTGGTATGGTGGCTAGACTAGAAAGTGCTTTTACAGATTGATTGTAATTTTGCTGTTGCTTCTTGTGGGAGTTGGCATTGTTCAACTCATTCAGTAAAAACAACAAAGCGCTGTTCAATTTGTCCATTTAATTAATTTGCCTAAAATGCAGTTGGGGCGGGCAGACATCTGGTGACCAATAAACAAGAATATAAGGAGTTGATTTGTTCGATTTGGGTGTCCAGTTTCAAGCAGTGATTGAATGTACTCTCACTGAGCTCAGTTCATCCAATATTGTTAACGGCTTCTCTAATTACTTTATTCATCCTTTATTTCGGAGTCACTGTAGTACATTTTTACTCCCAATTCAGACTACCTCATCACTCATGAGCTAAAGACACTACAGTGAAGGATTCATCTCAATTATTCCAGATTTGACAACCTAATTGGAGCTGAAAAGTCAATTGGGATGAACCAGGTATGACTTAGTGAAAATGATTTGTTAGATTCAAGGGCTCGTGGATTTGGTTTTGAATACTAAAGGTTATCACCTAATCAGAATTTGAAACAATACAATACAGTATGAAATCGATAATTGATACTTCTTTTGACAACAAGGCAAAAAAACTCAGTGCTGGTACAGGAAGTCATTGAACAACATATTTGTAAAATGATAATGATTGATTGAAAATAAAAAAGCAAAGTTTTTTCTTTTTCTTTGGTACTCGCGATACTATCCAATGTATAAATACCTGAGATTGTATCATTACATGTTGTGGAAGTATTGATACTTTTTACAACCTTAATGTAATACCCTGATAAAGTCTGAGTGAACTGATGTTAGCGTATTATCAAACAATTGTGAAATTTGAAGCATGTCTGTGCATCTGCACAATACCAGTCCAGTGGGGATCCCAGAATCATCCCAAAGGTGGTCACAACGGTCGCAAAATGTCAATTTTATTTGATTTTATGTTGTTGTTTTTAATCCTGTATACTGAGCAGCATTCTAAGTCGCTCTGCCAAATGTTGTAAATGTAACTGTGATGACAATAGCCAATGGACTTTACAGTGAGGTGGCACACACTGCGTCTAGTTATTTTCACCGCTACAGCTGTGTTTTCATCAGTGTCAAGATATGAAATCTGTGCTCTTGCTGTTGGTGACATGTCAAGTGTCAGCAAGAAACAGTATTTTCCCCATTTTCTTACATGCAACTTCTCTAGACTCTGTCCTTTGGAACATGAGGACATTTATAACTGACAGTTCGGAGTTTGGATTTCAGGGTTTTGATTTTCAAGGTCCTTTATTGTGTCCTCATTTGCACTGTAATCAAACAGGGACATATCAGCCTTGTTCTTTGTATTTGGAAACCGCAGGCAAAAAAAACAAACCTCATCTTTACTGGAGTATTTCCACTCAAATTTCAACAGCTGTTGTTTCTTGAGGTATGACAAATTGTGTAATTATACCTCTTTTTAGAATGAATATAACTATTAATTCTAATTATGTTCATTGCTTATTTTTGTCCCCACTATTATCATTGTTAGTTGTATTCAATATTTGCTTCTTATATGACCCTTGTACTAGCAGCTTGGCTCTCGCAGAGATTTTTGGTGGCATACTCCTCTGGTCCAGCCTTCGGGGCACCAGGGGGCTTCGCTGGGCCGGACTGATGTGGTGAGCTACGCGGAAGGGAGGCAGCACCAGGTCCCCTTAATCTCTACCAGACATGACAACTTTATAAGAGTGCAATACTCCACAATGAATTGCTCTCTCTGGAGGGTTTGGGGGCATCTTTTTGAGTTGGAAGCAATGTCCGACTTGGATTGTGCTTCACCCTCCTGAGGGGGATCCCTGTTTCTATCTATATTAGTGTCTAATGAAGAATCGGAAAGAGGGAAACTTATAGATAACGTTAGAGGAAATTGCAAAAGAGAGAGGGGAAGTAGGCAAAGTAAAGTGAAACGTTTTTCTTCTTCTTTTCTCTCCGTTATTTCTTTGATCCAGAGCTGCCCCGTTCTGGGCTGAACCCCTCCCTTCCTACTTGTAACTGTAGCAGGACCTCATTAAAGATGCTTCTCACAACCCTTACTGGATAGCTCCTCGATCCTGGAAGTTGTTATGTCCCTCCTTGGTGAAGGCCGTCTCAAAGCTCCTATTAAAATCCCTCCAATTCAAAAACAATAAAGTTAATATAAAACGCCATCATGTTGAGTAGAATCTGAACCAATCAGCTGTTAGATGAGCTAAGGGCCAGGCGTTTCCCAGCATGCCCTGGGTCTTGCAGTTGGTGAAAAGTAACCGCGCTGCCTGCATTTCAACCCTGCGGCCGCCTTGACCTCCTAGGGTTATTGTTGCCCACGTGTGCATGATGTCGGAGCAAGCCCGGATCAAGTCGGACACAAATCTAACGAGGGGGGGCAATCACCGGTGATTGATTCTGCGCAAGACCTGACTCATCTCAAACAAGACTAATCTGATGCTTCAAAGGAAAGGACGTCTCATCCCTCTAAAACCCATTTCCTTGTTTCCTCTCTTCTCCGGTGACTTCCTTGCGTCTCTCCCAGGATTCCTCGGTAGGACGGACTAAGGGAGGAAGGGAGGCAAGTGGAGAAGCCAGGGATGCAATTTAAGGGAAATGAGAAACCCTTTGTGTTAACCTCCAGGACCTCACCTCTATTTACCAGTTTAATTTTTTTTAGCTTATCAACAGATCCATGCACACATGCACAGCTACTCTTCAATCTTATCAGAAATTGCTGCATATCAGCCTGATTGAAACATTCACCGTACTCCATGTTGTTCACTGTTTACATATACGTATTGAAACCACTCTAATAGTTTGTACCTTTTGATTCCCTGAATGTATGTATAACATACATGTAACATACAACATATTTATAATCTATTAATGGAATACCACTATAATAATAAAGTGGATTGTCTTGCTTTGTGCAATTTTTCTTTATTGAAAACAACATTGGCATATAGCCTGTAGTGTTATATTTCACATGTAACATTCTCACTTGGAGCAAATAATCTCTCACACAATGTAACACTGTCAATAAAAGGGTTAGAAAAATACTTGGGGGGGGGGGGGGGGGGGGGGGGGGGGGGGGGGGGGGGAGAATTTGCATCAGCTGTGTGCTTGGCCATCAAGTGGTTTTTTAGACTGGACGTGCTGTGATGATAGCTCAGCTCACAACGACAAAACCCCCAGATCACTTTGGGCTTGTCAATGGAATCATTTGGTAACTTTTCAAAAGTGAACTTTCCATTCAGAATCTTATTGGCCTCCATTTCGGCGTCTCGCGCTCGCCATCCACTCACAACGTGACGTGCCTACTCTTTTGGCTCATACGTTTCCAGGGTCAGACTTCAGACCATGTCCCTGAATCAACCCCTTTAATGTGAGATGGAAGTGCCACTGTAAGCATTGTGAGATTAGACAGTCTATACATGGCTATTCAAATCATATTTCTGGATTTTAAATTACCTCAATGAGAACATGGACAGATTGGTTTCTGGCTGAATCATCACAAAGTCAAATGCAATTTGGCTTATTTTCTAATTTCTTGGTCTACAACATACACTGCATATGGCTTTGCTCTGCCATTTTCACTAAAGTAATGATTAAATAATAACTTTTGCTGGCTGTGTCAGATTGTTTTTGAAAATGCCAGTGTTAAACTTTTTCCCCTTTTTTTTGTCTTTAGTTTTGTCTTGTTTTCCTGCTGAAATGTTGTACTGTGAAATCTTAAGCTTTTACACAGGAGAAAGATCATTTGGTACACACAAAGTATTTCATCTTTGGGCTCTCTGCTCCAAAAATCCCTGTTGAAAGCGTGGATTTGTCCCACTCCTGTTCAAAGGATCAAGATAAAATTGTGAAACAAACCAGTCCCACAAAAAAAGGACTTCCTTACTTGGATAACATTTCTGAAATCTCACAAAGGTGCTTTTCTCTTCCCTCAACAGCCTTCAGCTTTCCTTTTATCAAGCTTTTCTTACCTTTCAGATTCCATTATATTAATAAACAGCATACCTTAGCTCTCCTCACTCATTAAATGGGGCTGAGAGGCTGACAGTATATCATTTGGAATAACAATTTTTGGCTGCTGGAAATGTCAGCCCTAGCCCTGTAAATATGTGACTCAGACTTCAAATAGTAAAACACATTTCCCAGCATTGAGCTTAGGAGCACTCTTTGGTTGAGATTCATGTGTGGACTTTTTTCCCAACGTAAACTCAAGCATTATCTGTGCCCATCCTCTGTTACCGCCAGGCTGCCATTTTGTGTTAAGCCAGCACTGATGCACAGAGCCTCCACAGCCTGGTAGAAATTGCCAGTGCCCAAAGCAAACAGTAGGGCCTGTGGTCCCACAAGTAGGAAGCAGCCAAGTAAACCCATTAACTGCCTATAGAGTGGTTTGTGGTCTTGTCTCCACATGACGGTATCCACAAATGAACCACAAATGAACCACAAGCTGATTTACTCAGTTTGTTTGGCTGTGTTAAATAACCGCAGAAGAGTCAGCCCTTCACTCATTCTGTATCTACTGGTAGAGGAAATAAAATATGTTCACATTATTAAACATTTGTGATAGAAGTAGTTGTAAGAAAAGACAGCAGTTATAGCTAATTTATAATGTAGAAAATGTGTTGTATGTTACAGTGATGCTTGTAAATCACTGCACACTATAAGCATTTCACTTGGAAGATCTAATTTTAAAAGGCTGCAGCATTTCATTTTGGGGGGCACTGAGGCACAAAATTCTGGTTCTGTAGAAAGGCATTTTCTATGGGCCCCGCCCCGCATCCACAGCTATTTATTCAAGCATCGTTTTGGACCCTCCTCACACGAGTTCCTTGGGTATTAAGTCCCCTTTTCCCCCCCGGTCCGACGCCCCTGCTGAGGCATGATACTTTCTTACTCTGAATTCTTCTATCCCCTTCCAACATAAGATGCCCAACTGTACACATTATTTGAATCGCCAGAAGGTTTTTGATTTATGCTGAGTTATCAGCTCCGAACAGGCCATGTAGCTTCTCTCTTATCATCCTACCCAGCCGCTTGCAGAATTTCTGCATGTTTTTGAGCTCAGCCCCAAAATGTGATGACAATAGTCACAAACGGAACACAAAGACAAAAACTGTCACTTGCAGCAAAATGAGAGCCTCCCCCCTCTCGCCTAATTTTTGTGTCGGACTCTCCTGCAGCATGTTTGACAAGACGGGCTGGCAGCTTTACGCAATGGCACAACTCTGGCTGTCGTGGGTGCTGCCCACCCCAACCCCTGTCACACAATTGGCTTCCTGCTTCTCATATAACTAGAACAAAGGTGAACTGTGGGAGTCAAGGCTGGGTTCAGTCAGAGCGGAGGGGTGTGTTTGACACTCTGATGACTCCAAGGCACTTTCTTGACCAGAGGAGTCGTTGGCTGTCACTAAACATCACTGTCTCCCTCCCCACTAATGGCATCTCCAGATTGTGCTATGAGGAACAAAGGCTGGTTGTATGAGATACTGAGGAAAAAATAGAACGGCCCCATTTGGGCTGCAGGCTGTGGTTTGTGACAGTGGCTGCAGACCTATAGAAGTGTCATGACAGATATGAACCAAGGAACAATTATAGGGTGATGTGCTTGAAGCTAAGCTGGCGGTTTCCATTCAACAAAAAGAAGAAAAATAAGTGTTATCCCAAGGAACACACACACACACAGACTTTATATTCACATGCACGTGACTGTGCATTTTCAATGTGAGGTTGTTAAAACTATTAAAATTAGGCAACGATATGAGGGAAATCAAATGTTAGTGTTATTATTCCCCCCCTTTTGTTTTATTGACGGGGTTAAATTCAAAAGGTGAGCGTGTTCAAGCAAAACACTATGCAGAATAACACTAAATGAAATGTTATGAAGAATGATTTGTGATTTTCCTGTGGCTATGGATACAAATAAATTCAACCGACTGAGCTGAATATATTTCCTGATAATCACTCGCTTCTGAATAAATTTTTATTATATGCAAATTTGCATTTTCCTGCCTTTAATCAATTTAAAAATGGCATTTTTTTTGTATTTCTGCCAACCGTAAAATATGAGTTAAACAGTAGGAGTGTATTGTCTTGGTCTTCATTCGATCTTAGTTGCTGTCGCAGAGTCACTGGGAGGCAAAAAAAAGTGTTTAACAAGAGATTTTTTTCTGGTGTGGGCTCTAAACACTTTAAGACAGTGATGAATCGTACCAGCATTAGGTACATTACAGTTGCTAATTATGAATCCATAAACCTTTTTTATGTACCTCATTTCCTTTTTACTTCGAGTGGGAATGTTATTTTTCCACATTGTTAATTTAAGACTCAGGGAATATTGTGTGCAAAGTCAGAATGTTGAATGTGCCATGTTCCTGCAAAGCATTGCAGAAGTACAACACTTGGCATTAGCGTCGTCACACTAAATCTCCATGACACTCTGAGTCAAAACACAAGCCAGGGAATGCAAGCCCTCCCAATGTCAAGAAATAGTTCTGTTTTTTTGGCCAGAGCTCCTATTGATTCTGACAGAATTAAAAGTTATTTGATCATATTTCATCAAAAAGCACTGCAGTTATTTAAAACCAAGATTTGACCTGTTTTTTTTCTTTTCAAAGCCATAGAAGCATCATTCATTCGCCCTCCCTATTTCCTAGGTCAGAGCATGCATGCCGGTCCATGTGTCTAAGTTTCCCTACAGGTTCAGCTGTAATACCCTGGTTAATTCCCCGTTCATGTCGGGTTATTGCCGTAAAAGCTCCCGTGTCAGTTTACCCTCAATTCCGGCTTATTCTTTAATTTTAACTGATGGCTTTATTACTTTGTGTTGCCATGACTGCAGGTACACAGGGCATGACATTAGCACCCGCCAAATGCGGCTAGATTTCGGCTGTGGCGGGTATCACAGTTACTCTCACTAGCCACTTAGGCGGGTGGCATGTCTTTATATTGTAACGGTGGTGGCTGGAGTATCCTACGGTGCCGCCACCCGACACAGGAACACAGCTGTGACCCAGTGTACTGCGGCAGCCAACAGCTGGAGTACGGTGGCCCGTAGGGCACACCAGACCAATAAGCCGCTGCGAGTCCTTAAAATATCCCCAGAACTCGTTCAGCGTACTCACGCAACATGGCAAGCCGAGGCAACAGTTGCGTCTGAACAGGCTGTTTTAGGTATAGGTTTGTAGAAGAGGGACAGCGCGAGAGCGCTCAGCAGCACATTTGGTTAGTGCGCTCCGCATCCCGTCACCGAGGGTGCGTGCCGGTATTATTTACCTTTTACCCGCTAAATCATTTCTGGAGAATATTTATCAAAAATCTTATTGTGTAAATAACATTTTGTTAAAGCACCAATAGTCAACCATACAGTATTTTTGCAGTGTTGACATTGAGGTATTTGGTCAAAAATATTGTGATGTTTGATTTACTCTATATTGCCCAGTCCTACATTATACACATTATCAGAGCTAATATTTGATAACTGCAGTGTTATATTTAATGTAAAAGGCTTGTAAATCTGGTTCTTCAAGTTAATTGTAGCAAACCATAGTCAACTCTATTCAAATAAAACCTAATTTTCCACAAAATAGCGGCTAGTGAAGTGGCTAGTAGCTTTTGGAAAACCACTAGCCACAGTAGCAGGCAAGTAACAAAGTTAATTTCAAGCCCTGCATATATACAATATGAATACAAGTATCCATTGATTGTTCCATCATGGCTTTGCGTTGAGTTAAGATGCAAATGCCTTTACCATTTAAAAGAAAAGAAAAAAAAAGTTTGAAGTCCTCTCTGTATTTCCTAGATCAAAGTGGTTTTCATGATGTTTATAGAAACAGAATTGTTCACACCGTCCCACCCACTCACCCACACATTTTGTTATTCACCATGAACAGTTGGTAGCGCAGCGGTAGAAATTGAGGTTTCTGAGTTTAAAATTTTCACCACAGTTGGCAGAGTCTGTCAGAGTTTGTGGGTTTTAATAGCAACTGATGCTCAGTTATCGGCTCATTTATAATTTCCACAGTGTGAGGACTGAAATTTAATTTTATAGAAAGTTGTTCGCCCTCAAGACATTTAGGATGTTTGAACATTAGAAAGCAATTGGTTAAAAATAATACATAATCAGATATACAGTTTATACAATGTGTCTTCTTAATTATTACTATACATAGGGCAGTGGTGTCATAATTGTATCGATTTAAAATAATCTAAGTCTTCAATCTTTATTCGTGACTATTGAAACATAAATAATGAAAGTGGCATTTGCAACAGTACAGTGGTTACTCACTGTAACCTCCCAACCGCCCCCTCAATATAAACGCCACCCGATGATAACAGAAGGGAGCAGGTATCACTGATGTGACTTCATTAATAAACCCTTGACCCCTGAGATGCTGGGTTGATCTATTTCCTCCATGTACCTTTACTTCACCAGAGAATGGCAATCCCAAGCACAGACTGTGGCTGTGCTATCTCCCCATCTTTAATTTAGAAAGGCAGGACTGCACATGGGTAGATGGTTATCCACGCTCGCTGGCTGTCTTGTCACTTCATGCATGTTAGCTCTGCAAAAGCCTCCTTTGGGACCACAAAACTGGCTGTATTGCAGTACTTTAAAATAGTTTTCTTTGTCTGTTCTTTCCCTAATGACCATGTGATAGTGGCAATGATGTCCTTTCTAAAGATTTCCATCGTGATGCTTCTGAGGCCTCTGAGACCAAACGTCGGAGGGCTGACTAACCAAGAGAACAGTTCTAGTGTTGTTAAAAAGAGCTCAGCGCACTGACATGAGCGGTGCTGTTTTGAAATATGCTTTTCATGCTTTTTTCCTCCGAGAGCTGCATGTTTGCATTGCAGCAAAGGGGTGAGCTCACAGGGGCAGCCAGGAGCAGCTCCCCTGCAGCTGCTTCTTGATCAAGGACACTTCTGCAGGGTGTTGGTATATCAAAGCAGAGATGGTCTCTCTAACAACGAGGCCTCCCCTGCCCCAAGAGTTAGGTGGATTAAGGGGGGAAGGTGCTCCTCATTCTGAGTGACAGTTAGCATTAACAGACTAAAATGCACTTGGTACAGCAAAAATGCATTTCAACACATATTTGACATCTGCTGGAAAATCCTTTTTTAATGGAACAGCCCATACTGCACGTATTGCTGTATCTTTATCAAGCCTCAAATTACAGTATTTCTTTCCTAACCCGAGTCAATTATATGCTATATCATAAGCTTGATTGGCCAATTTGTTCATTGAACACGATAATCCATTTAGCCTTTTTGTCAATGCTGATTATATATCTAAAAACATGTTGATGTTTTTGGTTCTCGGAAATGCTCCATCTGTAACTAGAATTGATACAAGTTCTGGCTGTCATGATGGAGCATTGACGACGACGTCTCCGGGGGTTTCATCTTTGCTCTTTACATTTGCCTTCCAAACAATTGAAAGGCAGAGAAAACAGTGCAATTTGTCTAAAAGGAAGCAACTCCCGATCGATAGTATTTTCATTACAGTTATGTTTTCATACTGCAGTAGAGGCAGGCTGCGGAGCTCTGATGAATGATACATTAACGTTCCCATCCCCTCTCCCTCCTGTGACGGTCCTTGGCTCCTGAGTCCTGTCACTGCGATGATGCGGGAGCGCCGGGATGAGTTTGTGTGCCGGGACTTGATTCTCCTGAATGCCACGTCCCCAGTCAACAGCTGTCAGTTTTGTCATTGTAGATTTCAGGCGGTGTCGTGGCTTTGCAGGGGAGGGGGGGGGGGTGGAAATACCAGAAGCCATGATCTTTCTGAGAGCTGCATTTATTGAATTATCCCTCACTCTGTAGTCCCACTTTGAGAGGTGGAGTTAAGCCGCTTACCTGTGGCCCTGACAAATATGTGTCTAGTGCATAGTCCAGCAAGGAGTCAAGTTTCCGTTATGAGAATATAATTCAATATTCATTAGGCTCTATCTAAGCTACAGGTACTAGATGGTAGGTGTTTTTTTTATTTTTATTTTTATTTAAAAGTTACTATCTCCAGACATGTACAAGTCAGAAAACAGAGTGACAGCAAGAGGGCAGAAAAAAACCACACACACAATGGCCAAAAAGAAAAAATATACACATATACATTGGATATATACACATGATCTAATTACATTCCATTACATCTGACCAGTGACCACCTCATATTTCATGTTCTAAGAAGCCAATTATCCACCTTTAAACATGACTGAGCCTCTGACATGGAAGATTACTATGAGAGAAGGTGACTCTACCTGTGTCTAGCTGCTTTCACTAGGAAGTGATTAGCAAATTCTGAGTAACAAACTCAGATTTATATGAATACATTTATGAAGTCATGCATGGAAATGTACATTACGTTTTTACATCGATAATCGGTTTAGAATTGAATCGTTGGTCGCTGAATCAAAATCAAATCGTGAGGTGGCGAGAGATTCCCAGAAGAGTTTGGACACTCCTCTCCGCACATGTTTGTGTACATTTTATCTGAAGCTGTTTTAGCCCCTTGGTTCCAATTAACAGAATCGTAGGCTACAGTGTGCTGTGATACTTTAGACCAGTGGTCCCCAACCTTATTATCTAAGTGAGACCCTTGAAAGCAATATGTACTTTACTTGCTCTCTGACTTCTTGTCCTCTGTTTTGAGTTTCAGTTCCGGGGATATTCGAGGTGGAAACATTTCATGGGAATGTATGGGAATTAAGGGGAAGGAAGACGTTCTTCACTCAGACTGGATTTACCATGTCATGTAGATAGAAATGAAACTTTTATCATATCATAATTCTAAACCCTTCTTTTTCAGAGGCAAGAAAATATAAAATCATCCCGTAATTCACAAGCAAAAAAGAATGTCTGGGTGGGGGGGGGGGGGGCTGTGCTATATGATAAAGCCTGCATGCACAAAACAAGGTCTCTAGCGAGGTCTCAGAATATTTACTATTTTGTTATCTGTTCAATATTTTCTAATACCAGGTATACCTGGTATGCCCCAATTTATTCTTGCTGGGTCTCCACTCGTCACCTAAAGTCATTTGCTAACTACCTCATCATCACATTAACATCCGCATGTACTGTCTCTGCCACAGAAGGCAGTTTTTTTTTTTTTTTTTTATATAAATGAGACACTAGAGAGGATACTGTGGTAACTCGCACACCACACAAGAAATGCTGATCAGCACCCATGACAGAAGGTGGTGTAGGTGTAAACCGCGACAGCCCTGTCTCCAAATCCAATAAACCTTGTTGTGATACAGCTGTGACAGGTCAGCCACATAATGCAACACAAAGGGCAAAACAAACCAGGCTTACTCACACAGGGTTCTCATTATGCCCTTGGTAATCACAAAACAAACGGCCGCAGGCCTAACAGGTGCAATCGTTTCACTCTCTTGGCATATAGTCATTTACATTAGCATGATTTATCATGTGTGGTGTGGCAGCCTAATATATTGGTTAGTGTTTGGTCTGTGTGTTATGTATGCACATCTCAAAACAAGGGGAAATTGAACTTACTGTCACATCTCAGTTTATGGACCCCCACACTGGTTTTGTAGCTGTCAGTGCTAGCAAGCAGCAGCTGTGAAAAATTGTTGAGATTAGAGAATTCACTGTTTCCTCCTCCTGCTTGTACTGCTGTGCATCTGTGCACCACTTGTGTTTTAGGTTTAATCGTTATGTATTATTTTTCTCCAGCTGTATGCGTTTAATTATCCAGCCAGTGATTAATGGTCAAGTTTTGAACCTTTGTTTTTCTGACTTCTGCGCACACAAACTGAAGTGGGCTAATTAGGTTGTATTTTTACACAAAACAGACACAATTGACCACTGAAGTGCTTATTACACATGTATTTATATTAAGTGCTGGGGATATAAGATTCAGATCTATTCATAATTGGAACCAGTTTTAGATTTTGTAAAAACCTGGATCTTTCAAGAAACGTTGTTTTTTGTTTTACTTATTGATTTTTAATTGACAAACAACAAAAAAACAAGTCAAGGTTGCAACCTACTGGTTGCATAATCGTCTTCATCGTCATCATCTGTAAAGATATGGAAAATAAAACCGAAATCGCGACACTCAGCTCCACGAACCTGTGAAGTGAGAAGGCAGAATGGCGACACACGAATGGGGGGTTAAATATGAACATAATCCCTGGGTTTGGTGTATTGGTACAGCCCTAATGGACTGTATAGTTTAAAAGATGGTTTATGCTAACAAACTGTTTATGCTAACAAACGATACACAAAACTTTGGTTTTGTTTATGATTTTTGACCCACGAGTCAAAATAAACCTTGATTCTTTTTTTTTGAGGGAGGGTGTCCTCCGTCAACGTAATTTTTTTTCTGCCTCATGGCATTGTTTTGTCATTGATTACATCCTAGTTTGCAACACAGTAATACAGCAGATACCTAATTTATTGATATTGATTGATTTTTAATGTTGACCGATCCACGACGCTGAAAGGCTTCAGTCGGGATGAGAGCTGACAACAGCCCCGGTCCAAAGGACACATCCATTCCACAGTCAGCCCCCGGCCAGCTAGCAACCATTTACTATCATTACAGCTCGGGGACATATCCACAGCCATCCCCCTGGCAGCTAGCAGCCATCCTGGTCAGCACTTCACTCCGGTGCTAAGGACGCTAACGGCGGGAAACAGACCCAGGCATCCGAGTCAGAACAGCGGCCACTTGTAACGTTAGCTACACCTCCGTTAGCGTTACCGGTGCTTTCTCTTTTGCTTTTAGCAGTCTTTACAGTTAGCTAAATAGAAAACAGAAATAAGGCACCAAAAGGGCTAGTAATTTAAAGATGTGGTAGTACTCGATCTGGACGAGAAGGATGACTCTGGAGTTTGCGATTCTGCCTTCTCCCACCGCGACACAGGTTCGTGGAACTAAGGGTCCCGATTTTGTTTTTATTTTCCATATTGTTACAGCCCTGGTATATAGTTTTCAATGGGCCAAGAACCAGCGGTCAGGAAGATGTTAAATCAAATTGATGAAATCTAAATGATGGTAAACCCCAACGACAAGCATAATGTGGAAACAAAATGGCAATTTTTGGGGGGAAATATATCTGTATTCAATCTCAACCAGACAAATTTAAACGCAGGAAGTAGTGTCGCTTTTGGTGTGATTTAGGCTAGCATTGTTGCTTCTGTTAGCTGTAATTTCTGTCTTGAGTTCTTGTGTCATGTTATAATAGGGTGTGGGAAAGCGAGGATTACACGTCCCATACAAATTTACTATTTCAAAAAGAGTAATTTTTATTTTTTATTTTTTTATGCTGTTAAAGGATTTATCATTCATTTAAATAAATGTGAGCCCTCATTATGTCAACAGCTATATTTTGTACAAATAATTAAATGATTGTTGTAGGGCAGCGAGGCCTTCTCTTTGCTTGGATGTAGTAAAACTACGCAGTTGCTAGTAGTTAAACATCTGCTCCACTGACAGGAGTGGAAAGCAACAGAAATAGGGAAATTCCTATATAATTCATTTTTTTTGCATTATAATGTACTTCCTTCGAGGCAATCGGTTACCCCTTACAGCTCATATTTTTCCATGTCAGTTTCTCAACGAGCTGTCATCTTCATTGGTTGATCAAAAACAAGGAATTGAGCTTAAAAAGTGTTGTGATCCACCATTGTATTCTGAGTGGTATCTTGCTCTGATGGGTTGTAGTCCATAAGTGATAGACAGCTCCTTTGCTGCAATCTTTCATTTCCCCCTTCATCTAAAGACAGGTGAAGCAGTAAGCTGATGGAAACGCACTTCTTTCATTACAGTCTCATGGTGCAGTTTCCCGATATCGGCTCATTGCTGGTAGGACATAAACCTACCTTCAACAAGATCGGAGTCATTTTGTTCACAAGCTCTCACAGTTATTGCCCTTTTCTTGACATTGTTTGTCCAATAAAGTAGTTTGATGAATCCTAAACTTTGAAATTTCTTTTGTTTCTCACCATTAACCTCCATATAGCACTGTAGCTTTAGGTGTTTTGAACCTCTACACACACACCTGATCAATTCTGAAAGCAAGAATTGCCTGCTGTGGAAGAGATTATGCTAAAGTACAGTATGTTAACATCTAGTCTGTGATGATTTATGATTCGTGTTTTATTTCCTCTGAAGTCCGGTTTTCTTATCTTGGTGAGGCTAGAGTAAAAATGTCTGTTGTTTTGTCCTGATATGCCTAACTTCTGCATTTCCTTTTTATTACCATCATCCCTTATTTATTTACCTTTTGATTGTGGTGACTTGTGTTGACCTCACCAGAGGTAAATGACAATAAGAGGCATTACCACATATACAAGGATCCGGAGCATAACTCATTTCAGAGGGGTTACAGAGTTTATTTTGCTTTTACACCATGATCTTATCACAGGCCCTGTGACTGTTTTTCCTTTTGACCTTATTTGAATTCTGAGATAAGCATCCCTCTGGCTAAATTGGACCAAATTATTCTTTATCTTGTGCGTTTTAAAGCTTGTGCTTTGTCACCATGCCTGTCTGCTGAATGCAGGCTTGTACAATCTGGATATGCTCAGCCGCTGGCTTGTCCGATTTGCCCAAATTCCTTTTTAGTGTCTGTATATGCTAATTCAGGTCACACGAATGAACTGATCTCAGTCGGAATGCTTTTTTTAAAATGTTTTGATACATTTAACAGAGAAACACTAACAAATCTGTTTTGGTTGAATGGGATTCCAGCACATACAATGTGAAAACAAACTAGGATTTGTTGAGAAGTGTGTAAAAGCTTAGTACACTCTGGAATTATATTATCTCATTTATCCAAATCTGTAAGGAATTAGTTTTTTCTTTGCTCCATAAAATATTCACAAGCTTGAAATGTATTAAAATTATGAGCTGACGCTCAGTAGAAACGACTTACAGTACACATTTAAATTCTCTTAGATGCACAAATAGGGAATTGCAAAGCAATTATGTACATAATCAGAATATGTTTTGACATTGTCATGTCTCATTATCAGAGTTGTGATCAGTTTAATTCAGATTAGATTAGTTGCTCTTAATGCAAGACTTGTAAATAGTTTCACATTGAAAATGTCCAACCTACGGAAGCCTTGAGTAGAAAAAAATCTGCGTATGAGATACTATCGCCTGCATAGGAGACGCAAAAAGAGAACAAACCAGCCTCTCCTCTGTACCAGCGGTACATCCACATGGCTAATTAGTAGGAACGTCAATGACATAATGGAACCTTGAAGATGATGTCTTCATTCTTTTTAACCTTCACGCTTTTGATGTCAGGAATATGATTTATGTATTGAGCATAACTCAGGCAACTGTCCAGAGCCTACATGTGACAATGGTTGGCTGTTGTTTCCAAACAATGGACAGCGCTGTTTGTTGGTTAAAAGGGGCTGGGGGGGGGGAGAGCTCTAGAGAATGTAATTAATAATTTCCTTTATTAAAGATCTATTATTTCACCTACCCACAACCCATCTGCTAATAACCACAATGTTATTTATTGCGCGTGTGTGTGTGTCTTGGTCCTGGCTGTGTGTGTATTTGGCCTTCTGCTGACTGTTCTCCAAATATGAGCTACTACATGAGAACTGCAATGATAATTATGTAAACTCTGCCTGTCGGCTGGTATTTGAAATGCATGCGGTCGGCTAATCCTGGTTTTAGGGTGGTGTTGTATCGGTAACCGTAGTGAAAAGAAAAAAAAGCATGAATCCATTTGTAGTTCTTGCTCGCTCACTGAGTGTCAATCCCCCCCCCCCCCTTTGTAGTTAACTGAGAAGTTGAAACCTTTTTATTTTTTGCTGCATTTGGCTGAACTTTAATGCCTTTGTATCTTGCACTGAGCGCTTTATTTCTTTACTTGCCTTTCTCAATCTCAAAACAGTCTGAAAAAGCCTAAAAGTTGAGCTTGTACTGAAAGATGGCTAACAACCCATACGTAGAAGATTTACAAAATTGCCCGCAAACTGTAATAATCAATGTTTAAAAATGTAAGTTATTAAATTGAAAAGAGAATTGCTCTTAAGTATTATATAATATTAAAATACAAGCAAGTTTAAAATTAAGCGTTTCCATGAAAATGAAAGCTTAGATTAGTAGATGTATAATTCTCTGACAGATTTTTGGAGAAATGTTGAATATGACATCATTCCATTGGCAACAGGCCTGCCACTCTGATGTGAGACGAGCGCGAGGCAGGCCGTCACCTTGTGACCAGCACTTTCTGACTTATCTGGTGCGGACGCATGGAATGAGCAGATAAAACAATTCTAAAGGGGAAATGATTCTGTCCGTAATCAGATTTATTTACGCAGCCAACTGAGGAAGATTGATGTCTTATCTGTGGCTGCGGATTTCAATTCTCTATGCTACGCTGCAGATAAACAATCAGTCTGTTGTCTCCAGAGCTTTTTTAATTGTGTGTGTGTGTGTGTGTGTGTGTGTGTGTGTGTGTGTGTGTGTGTGTGTGTGTGTGTGTGTTTGGGGGGGGGCTTTTAGCATGTTTTGTCTATCTGCATGTTTTTGACAACCAAGACCGTGATGTTTCAGACTAAAGTCGATGTCTCCCCAGCCTTTTCCATGACTATTTTTCATGGCTGTTAAATGCCAGACGTATGCTCTTACATCTTTGTGACTAGCAATTGAACAGTGGTGCTCAAGCAGAGATCAAACTGCCGCTGTTGCTCCTGTCTAGCTCGGAGTCATGTTTCCTCCTTTTCTCGTGAGTTTTGAAGGGAGTCAGCCACCATTTTGACTGTGTATGTTGAAATCCATGTTGTATTTTCCTTACAGTGTGTAGCATACTTTTTATTCAGCATCCTGAGCTCAGGTGCCTCTTTGGTTGAAACAAAATGTTAAAGTGTTTTCCCTATACAGTGACTAAGTGATCTGCTAATATGGTTTGTCAGTGAACAACAGTGGAACACTGTATCTGTTCACTAAGGGATGAGGAACTCATTACTTGTATGTAGGCCTATTATTCATGTGCCAGATTATGTTAATGACTTAGTGTGCCAGGGATATAGACTATCTTAATATTTTCCTATCATCTAGTTATGTGGTATATTGATACTCAAGTTCAGAGTAGTTTCCATGGTAGCCACTATACTATATTTGATGGCAGTGGCTGCAGTCTGTAGCATTGGGATTTTCTATGTTGTATTGGGAATTAGGAGAGGAAAGCTCTCCACATCTTAAAATAGGCCAGTCAAGGAAGGTGTGAAAGCAGAAACTTGGCATTACCTGCACAGACTGTTGCTCAGAAGCCAACCAATTATACAAGCACCACTTTTTTTCTCACTCAAAACCAAAATCGTGATTGACTGGAAATAAATATTGTGTTCTTTGTTATTAAGTTGAATTATTATTCCTGAAGAATAAACTACCACAAAGCAGAAAGTAAGATCTGAGAAAGATTGCACCTCCCCTTTCCCACTTAGACAGCTCGTCTTATTATCTCCCGAAATGGCAAGGTTACAGTACCTACAGGTGCAGAGGAAGGTGAGTGTGTTAGCTTTTTATCTTTAAACCAGTCAACCTTAACAGAGAAGCACAGCCACTGAAGTCTCATCAGACTCGGCAAGGAATAAACATTCTCTTATGTACAAGTTCTTCATTTCAGCTAAGCTACTTGGTTGCGGGAAATGGGAGAACGTTGGAATATATTAGGTGTGTTTAATGGACCTGGAGAAACACTAGGAAAAAACAACCTTGGTTACCTCTGGCATTAATAAAAAATTGATGAGAAGGATTTAGGCCGATCTCCTGCAGAGCCTTGAGAAGACATTGCTTTGTCAGTCAGCACACGTTTAGCATAAATCTCTCACTTCTCTTTTTCTGCCGCCACCTTGAATCTCCCAGCATTCACCCCTTCCTGCTGTTGTACTAAGGTTGGATTGTCAAAATTTTTTCTTTAAAGGTTTTAGTGTTTGTTTTTAAATCTACTACATCTTTATGTATTTTAAGGAATCATATTGTTGTAGATGGTATCGAGATGACTACAGGGAAGGTGATCTAAATTTTCATTCATCCTTGTTTTGACTTTTCATTTTCTTAATTATTGCAGTCTGTAATGTTATTTGCCCTTTATGTTTTTTATAACAGAGAAATTGTTACTTATATAACTCATTATGTTGTCATTTAGTTTGATACCTTTCAGATATCTAAAAAGCCCTGTGAGACAACCTCTTTTCTCTACTTGGTGTCTATTTACACAGTCAAATAGTTTTGTTTATTTAACTACCTTAATAATTACTGTTATTATATGAATGCTTACTTTTTTGTCTGGCCACTTATTATAAATGATGTGTCAGAAATTGGACTTATTGATTGCGCCCCATTTGCATTAAATATAAAGGCGGTAATAAAATGAGACATTTTCCTTTTGTACAATAGTTAGGCAATCTGCCTGTTAATAGAGGGGGGGATTTTTTCAGGTAAGGCAACTCTCGTCTGTCTTAATGTGATTCATGAATTTTGTGAATGGACTCTAATGAGCAGCATATTTCAATCAGCTTAAGGATCAGGAGCAGGGCCCTCTCCTCATCTTGCTGCTTTTGATGCTAATGTAAATTATCAAGCAAATGGTGTGGTACATTTTCTTTTTTTAAGTTCACAAAGCCACTTTTTCAGCTATCAAAGATGGATTTTTCAGTGTAATTACCTTTTGAATGACCTCCATAATTAAGAGCTGGAGGAAGGCCTTTACATGTGCTGCTGGTTGTCATAGCCATAATTTACTTTTTGCAATATAACTGTCCAGTTCCTGTTTATATCTACACTTGCAATTAACTGGATTTCCTGTCGGAAATTCAACATAGGAGAAAGCGAGAGCTATATATGTAACATAATTACAGTTTATTTAATATTGGCAAGAGATGATCAACGACATCAACAACATACATCACAAATGTAGAACAATTCCACCAGAGAACATGGCAATAAAATAATTTTAAGAGCACCGCATGTACTGTGAAAATGTATTGATTTAATGACGCATCGTGTGTCTCCTTGGTTTTGCAAGAACTTGAGAAGGACAAATCAGAGGGGCAGGGGTGATAATATGTAATAGGAAACCATGTAGTGGCACTAATTAGTTCACTGTGCTGCTTATACATTCATTCTGAACTTAATGTGGACAACACTTTTACCTCTCAGTCATAAATGTCTCATCCCACTCACTTCATCCCCACTTGTATTATCTAGAGCACAAAATGGCTGCTGTCTGAGGCTTTGTTTGCCCGCTGCCTGTGCCGTATGTAATTGCACTCGCAAGAAGTGAATCCAGCCTCGTAAATCAGAGACCCTTCCACGGTTATGAATATGCTCTAGCTCGGCCTCTGTGCACAAACATTTAACCAGGTCTTTTGGACCATCATACACCTGTCTCGCAAAGACAAACCGGGGATCAGGACCCTCGGTGGGGTTGCTCTGAGCTGCTGGAACTGGTTCAAGGGTTTGAGCTTAAAGCTATTACTAGGACAAGGTATGCTATATGCACCACTCACACCCACTAATCCCAGTGTTTACCTAAAATGTTTTATCATCAGGCAGGCTGATATTAATGGGAGGAAACCTAGTTGTTCAAACAGGAACAGACGTGTAGACTCCTCCAGTTTCAGGGTTTTAAGGCTATCACCTCTCCACTGGCTCAACCGCAATTCTTCTTTTATTTAGTTAAGTATGCATGAATAATTGCTAACACCATAACATTTACCATCTCATATAATGCTTTTTATTTAATTAGACAAATTGCACTCAGTCAGTCGGAGAAAGCAAATAACATAAAACAGAAGTAAAGTTAAATGGCTCCAAAATAAAGCCAAATCTTTTAATTAACCTCATTAATCAAGGCAGGCACGTTGGAGTTGAAAGAGATGCATGTTGAGAGCAAATCATCAGGTTTAGAACAAAAATGGGTGGCTTCTTGATATTAACAGAATGGAGCTTTTTCTGTATATTGCTTTTCATTCTGAGCATCAAGCGAGAGAGGCAGCCATGATTAATTTACATCCGTTAGAGCTAGAAAGAACTAACACACACCAAGAGCCTTTTTTGTATGAGGAATGGTTTCCTAATGCACATAGGTCAACCACGTAAAAGAAAATATCATAAATCAAAATTGCCAACATATATCTTCTATCCCGACTCTCGGGTAAATGCCGTGCATCATAATCTTCTCATAGCCAAACTTTCGCCTGAGGGATGTTGCCTCCAGAAGTCATATCACCCTGTTTGTAGAATTCACTTCAGGATTTACGACTACTGATAACCGTCCACCTTCCTGGTTTGCAAGGAGCAACACTTACTGTATATACAGGAGTGTGCACAATGGCATGGAAAATAAGTACAAATACAGAATAAGTTTTTCCACATAAGAAAACACAGTAGTGTGGTACAGGGTTGCAATTACTGTCTGTTTTCGTTATTGATTCATCTGATTATTTTCTTGATTAATTATATTCATATTTTTTATAATAGTTGATAAAAATGTCAAAACAAATACTTACATATGGTTGTTACAATTTCCCAAAGCCCAAGGTGATGTTTTCTCTGAACACTATAACCCTAAAGAAATTCAGTCTACCATCACATAAGACAAAGAAAACTAGCAGTTGCTGACAATTGAAAAGTTGGAATTAGGGAATGGATTTTTCACTACTGAAACTGATAATTCTCTTGTTGTCCATTGCTGAAAAATAGCGAAAAAAAGGTCTATCTTTGCTAGTTTCATTTTTCTGACCGCATTTGAAAACCGAAATATAATCTATTTAGGGTGATGTGAAACCGAAAAACAAAGCAAGTAGTCCCATTGGACAAGCTGAATGTTTGGCATTTGAACTTGAAAATTGACTTTAATGATTAACCGATTTTCAAATAGCTGCCAATTATTTGACTGTCGAGCCGCTAATTGACTGACTGACTAATTGGTTATAGTCTGTAGTCTATTGCTGTTCTAAATGCTGGTGTGATCCTCAACATCTATCTTCAGATGTCCATGTTTACCGGGACTGACCCTGGTGACTGATGACTAGAAGACTGAAAGACTAATATGTCCTTAGGTTTTGTTAAGGCGGACAATATACAGAAAGCAGGTGAATATACGTACCTTCCTGGTGTGGAACCTTCTGAACTCCCAAGAGAAAGATCAAGGCAGTTCTTCAAAAGGTTAAACTCGGTTTCACAGCTCCGACCTTCCAAGCACTGTATCAAACGGTGCATGAAGATAATAAATTGAGTTTGGCCCAGAAGGGAAAAGCAAGTGGCGCCTTTTTGTACAAAAAAAAGTAAAAGTAATTTCTAAAATTCACAAGTTAAAGTTTCGTAGGTTAAAGAGTGAAATCCTTTATTTTGCAAGTTTTATTGAAGAGCAGTCAGAAAAAACAAAACCATTGTCAGCCCA
The DNA here is from genome assembly GCF_013103735.1 of Etheostoma cragini. Lineage (NCBI taxonomy): Eukaryota > Metazoa > Chordata > Actinopteri > Perciformes > Percidae > Etheostoma > Etheostoma cragini. The sequence continues at coordinate 11,988,442 of NC_048416.1, read as the reverse complement.
CAAAATAAAGTCTGCTCAGTCAAATAGCTGTGCAGTTGGAATAGATGAGAAGGGAAATCGACACATAGAACAGGGACAGTCCCTCCTGATGCTCCTCTGTGTACACACATTTAGTGTGGATATGAAGAGGAAATAGTTTCTGGCTTAATTCGCTTTGAGATGTTTTTGTCACAATGTTTACCTCCTGAGTTATAGCTATTCATTAAGGTGTTCATTACAACCCTTTTGAGTGCAAGGATTGTGAGAGAAGCCTTTAGAACTTTCAAACATTGTGTGAACCTAATTGCAAAGTAAAACTCACCCAATGGGAACTCCCAATTTTTTGGGTTTGTTTTTTTTGTTTTTTTACCCATTCTCATCTCAGCATATCTGCCAAAATCCAGCAAAGTATGTAAGAAAAATAATGTGTAATTTGACAAAGAAAAATATGGCAATAAGACTCTAGTTTGAGGTTAGGTGATGGGTGGCATCTTATTTTGCAAACGAGAAAATGTTGGCTTAATCAGATAAACCGATTTATGTAGTCATCAAATTGATGAATCCCCGCTCTACAAACAATGGTGTTTAGCCTGCAGGGAAAGCTCTTTATTCTGAGGTCAGCTTTAAATGTTAAAAGAAAGCAAACATTTTTTTAAATTCTATTCATGAACTGTGTTCCTCCTATATGACCCCGGAGTTCTGTCACAGGCAGATTAAAGACATCGATATATTAATACACATACAGAGGGACAAAAATAAATGCATCACAGATGCATCATGGTAGAAAGTCAGGGGTGGCGCAAATATCACTGCGAAAGAGCAAATTTGCTTTGTTTATCACATTGAGTTGCACTCAATGGGCCCAATCTGTCCCCCTACAGATGGCCGGAGCTCTGGGCAGGTGGATTCAATCAAGCCGTCTAATGGAATGTAAATCTAAAAGGCACCAGGACCCAGGGATCATGTCCTGCATTTAGTCATGCCCTTCACATCGTAGCTAAGTGTAGGTGCACATCAGATGACACCCCAGTGACACAGAGGGGAGGGAGTTATCGTCTGCATGCCGAATTGAACAATCGAGCCAGAGAAACTAGAGGATATGAGATCGTAGTTGGGATCATTCAAAGCCTGTGTGAGCCGGTGTAATGAAAACATTTTTTTTTTTTTACTACTTTAGTGTGCTTCACTCCAAACTGTGGGATCTTCGTTATTGTTCTTTGAGGTGATATTTAATTACCCGCTCTTTGGCATGGAGGCCTCAAGTGATCCAGAAGTGGAAGTAAGCCAGCTCGATTTGGATCAGGCACACCAGCCCCAAGGAGGCCTTAGCCGACTTCAGCCTTTATGTGTTACTGAATATTCCTGCCCACATGAATACCCCAGGGTTGTATCTGTTTATCCTGCAGTTCTGATAGCACAGCATTGAAAGGGAGCGAGTGCAAGACGGAATGGATGACTCTGATGTTGAAATGTCTTCACTGATATGTCTACATTTAAGGTGGTGCATCTGTGGCACAGAGCACCTAATGTGGCATGGATGGACTGCTTAGCTGCATAGCTAAGCACACACATCAAGTGGGGTAAGAGGCGGAAGCTGAGCCTGCAAGACATTTACAAGATAAATATTACATTTGAGACAAGAACTCTGCATTCCTAAGACGTAGGCGGCACAGAATGTTTTCGTAGTGGCATTTCTGTCAGAAGAGTGCCGGGGTTGTTATACATCTCCACAACCACGCTGACAGGAGTTGTCCTGTTTCTGGAAGTGGAAGATCGCTGTATGAGAAATCTTTAGTTCTGACTAAATCTCAGCCTACAATGAAGTGATGGAGATACGTTGGTACCATACGCGTCTATGGATTTTATTCCACTGTTTCATCCTGCTGCAAGCTTGTGTTTAGATGCTCACTTGTACAGTACATAAAGAAGCTCAGCTGTTTTTGACAGTGTCTCCACAATTGTATGCGGTGTCCTTATACTTTTTTATTACTAAATTCATTTATAGATGAGCTTTAAATCTTAACCACAGCTCCGCACCTTTGTTTTGGGATTTTTTAAACTTTTTTTAAGTGAAAATGTGATTTAAAATAAATTGCTGTAAGTGTGTGCCGTGTTGCAGTTGGCTTTATGTTATGTCTAATTTCATATGGAAAATCACTATATGGAAATTATATCCACAGGAAACACCAAAATGGGTATTATTCAAAGCACTGTCGGCCTGCAGTGAATGCAATATCTTTTTTTAGTTATTGTATTAGTTATTTTGGTATGCTTCATTTAAAAAATCAACCATTTTGACTTGTTTAAATTTGTAATTTTCAACTATATGAATAACTGAATTCAAACAACAAACCCAATCCAAAGAGCTTTTTGGTTAAATGCCTCTACAAATACCACACAATCCTTTGTGGAATTTTGTGATAACAATAATCTATAAATAGAAGTCACTGGTTGCTAAGAACAGACACCTGTGTTATGTGTAATGGTCCCTCTGAAATTATTCAAATGAAACCTTCAAAAAAGAATTCCATGAAATGTATTCTTCTGTGTACATAAGATTCACACATCACGTTACAATTGATTATTCATTTATGATAATTGTCCAGAGTTTCAATAAAACGAAAAAATAAAGTAATCCATCTTTTTAGCCCTTCTAGGGAGGGTTTGCTGAGGCTATTGCATTATTGTATTAAATATAGACTTGAATATTACTAAAAACGGATCATTAGAAACATTTTTTTTAATTATATATTATGATACATGCTAAAGATTGTTATATCATGACTGTATGAGTGATAGTGTCCCAGGTGGAGTGGGCCAATGTAATCATTTTGTAATCAATCAATCACTTCTTTATTTTCTGAGCTTAGTGATGTCATAAAACCCCCATCTCTGCCAATGAAGTAAAGATACAAATTGCATTTCATAGTGCGTCTGGAGGGTGCATTCACACAACACCTTTTTCTTAGTGAATCTGCCCCTCAGTCTTTTTTTAAATAAGAATGTTAACTTTATCTGGCCTAATATTGCTTCTACTCTATGTACTTGAAAATATTGTAATTAAGTACAGTAATAATCAGTAAAAAATGAAGTCACAAGAGCTGGCCTCAGCGTAATTGCTATTATGAGTTGATCAGGGATTCAAAGAAGTACTCTTAGTTAAAGGTAAGTTACTCTTAGTTTCATTTCAAACCTTTATTTAAAATGTAACTGGTGTTGGTATAAAAAGAGACACTTTCACACACATAAATGAATGCTGCTACCTTGTATTACCAACTGGGTGGAAGACAGTCATTCCTCTTTTATGTCCTTGTATCTGTTCTAGTACAACATAAGGCTAACAGTACAGGCTCTACAGAGCCTCTATTGGTCAAAAACTCTGCAGTGCACCAAGTTTTGGGGTCCTTCTGGACCATAGAGAATATGAGGAGCAGAGAGACTTTGTTAATGTTCAGAATTGTTGTTCAGACTTTGATTGCAGCTGTAATTTTTTAGACTGAACACTGTCCATCTTCTTAACCCTGTTCACGTGTTCTTAAGTGTGCTGTCACTCTCTACTATATGTCAATTAACGGAAGTGTCCACAAACGACCCTGGCCAACATCCAGTTTTTTAGCTGTCCTGTCTGAGCTGGAACCACGCCAGCCTCCTGTGCTTGTTGTCCAACCACAACTAGGCACAGTGTCAGGTAGGCCAGTCCCATCGCACAGTCTGAGAGCCAGCAGGCTACTGACAGCCGATGTTAATGTCCATATGTTCATGATTGCACTCAGCTCTTATCTCCCCTGGCCAAAGAGCTGCTGTTCAGTCATGTCATCCAGTAGCCATCAAAACTTAGTAATGCCGATTGGGGCTGTGACAACATCCTGCAGGATATGCCAATGTATTTAGAAACTCGTGTTCAGTCTTAAAACTTGAAACCATATCTTAAATCAACCAATTTAAAATGTGGTAGTACATTTACTGTGCAGTCAAGACACTAACCTTACTCAAAGTGTAAATATTATACTTTTCCGTATTTTCTGTCATATTTACAATGTTACAATGTTGGATTTCAATGTAAAACGTTTTTAAAAATTTGAGGTTTCCAACTGTTTTGAACGCTCCAGTTTTAACAGTTTTTTCTAATCTTGGCTAAGTATTACACAAGTCTAAACCGGTTTTCTATGCTTGGTAATCTACTCCACACAACAACTACGGAAGTGTTTTTGTTGCATGTAGCCACATGTCATCTTAGCTACCAGTGTGGTTTAATTCTCCCCAATTCCAGGTCACATAACTCCTAAAACATTCTTGGTTATGGGGTATTTGGTTTAAAAGCATTAACTAGTGATTCTTGACTGTAGTTAGGGCTGCTATATTCCATTAGTGTGCAGTGTAAACTATAGAACTGTAGTTACATGCTAACAGCAGCAAAAGCTGTCATCTTTGCTTCAAATTCTCCACAATTTCAGGTTGCATTGCTGAAAAATTTGTAACTGGGTAGTGTTTGGTTCAGAAGCCTTTTGCAGGATTTTTTTTTTTAATTTATGGCAGAAAGTGCTGCTTATCCAATGTTAGCCTACTGCTAAATATTAAGTAGCTGCATGCTAATGCCACATAGCTGTAAATAATCTTGCTGACAAAGAATGGATGTGTCACAATGGACATGCATGCTAATACCAGTTTGTGTTGTTGTAGCAACATACACGTTCATTAGGTTCTTTCTCGTGTCTCTTACGAGTGTAGTTTGTTCTTTTAATACATCCATGCCATACGTGGCAAACTCATGAACTCGCCCTTAAACATTGTGTTTTCGTTGTCCCTGATCGTTAACATGCTTATCTAAAGAAACAATGGATGTCTTTAGACAACCAAGGAGTTGTAAACATTAGGTTGTGCTACTAGCTAGATACTAGCTAGCGCTGGCTATTAAGGTTAGCCTGCAGGACATTTAGTAGATATATATAGCTAGTCATTGACATCAAAATAAACAATAGATGTTTTGAGAGAATTAAGGCGATGTAATCACTGTCTGCAGTAACGTTCTCTCTATAGCTATGTACAGTGTTAGCATTCTCTTAATGTATCCATGCTAGCTACTGCTGATGTTAGCTACTATACGAAAGCCCCTGCAGTTTGGAAAACGCTAATGATGTTAATCTACATTACAGGCTTTACAGCATACATGAATCCACACAACCCTCAGATGTATCATAAGATAATACCATGGATGTACTAATAGAACACATGGTGAATTTCAACCATTATAGCTACGTATATATCCGTTATTACAGCTACACGACCTTGGGAGAACTGTCATTTAAGCCTGTGCAGGGCAATTTGTGCAAGCATTCATCATGCATAGTTTAGTAGTAGCCAAAATCCAAAATCTGAATTTGGCTACTGTTGAAAGTTAAAAATGTTAAAAACTTAACGTTTTAAACAAGGACCCTTTAATTGGTTGGGCTGGCAAGTTGATTACCGTTAAAGAAGTGGACCAACAGATCCCGTTGTTCTGGACGGAGACCAGTGAAGGAAAATGGAAGCACTTTTCCAGTAATGGCTAGGCTTTACTGCACAGCCTCCAACTGAGCTTGACGACGTAGTTGTGACGTGGACGTGTCTGAAAGTTGTAAGTCTTCTGGTAGCTGTGCCAAGAGAAATCTCAATCATTCCCAGTCAGCAGAGACGGAAGGCGCAGGTATATGTTAGGAGGTAACATAAGCATAGGCTAATTACTGCTAACTAACGTGCTAGTTAACGTTAGTAATTAAACCTAAACAGCTGATTTAAGTCAAAACTGTCTGTGAGCGTCTCCCGGCAACACTGATTTGTCGACTATACGACGGTAAGTCGTGTGGTTATGACGCAATCGTTAGCCTATTTTTACAAAAACTTCTGCTACGGAGCCATAATGTGAGATACAATGTAATGGAGCTTTTTACATATTGTCATGTTTCTTTAGAAATTAAAAATGCACAAATAGTCTTGAAACGCTTCATAATTAAAGTTATTCACTATCAAAGTGGCGCAAAAATGAATGGCAGTCAATAGGATGCTAACGGCGGGTGATGGCTTTGTAGCATTAAAATGGCGCCATGTGAGCTACGCTTAGAGAGGAGAGGCGCAACCCCCTGGAAACAACAGCAAAGGCTGCAGAGCGAAGTACAGACTCCAGGAAATACTCTGGCCAGTCAGAGCAGAATGGGCGTTGATGGGAGGGGGATTAAAGAGGCATGCAGTGCATCTCATACAGAGGGTGAATACAGGTGCAGCAGCCATGGGCAGTATTTTTTTTTTTTTACATTATTGTAAACATGTTCTAGTACAAACACAAAATACAAGTATTAACCTGAATGCTAAATAAAAAAAATGCTAAAAAATAGTTTGCACCAAGTTGTAAATATTAGTTTTGCTCATCAACCCTTTTTTTCCTTTGTCACTGTCCCATTCTCATCAGCCCCTCAGTCTTCACTCAAGAGGCTAATTTTAGAAAAGTTAATTGCACTCATAGTAGTCTATGTAAAATGCATTCTAAAGTTAATGAGGTCCAATGAAAAGGTGGTGTTTAGTTTAGTTTGTTCACTGTGCCATGAAAAACAAGGATAGCTAAAGCGTGAATAGTTTGTCCCACAGCTGCCTTATCCACTTTTTATCACTCATCATTTACATCTGATGTTGCATGTTTTTACATAACAGTAAATTAACGTATAATGGCAGGAATTGTTTATTAAGCTTCCTACATGTGCTTTGATGTCTGCGTGGCTTCTGTTCAACGGCCAAGCTAATACAGTTGTATTGGAGCTAGATGGATTGCTCTTTGGCAGATTGAGCTATTATGATTTGATAAATTTGAATGTTTCATGTTCCAAGTTATTCTTCTTTGCACAGCTTTGATACAGATGCAATTTATGATTTGCCAGTTTTTGGTGCAGTGCTTTTGGAGAGCCTACAATTGTGGCTGTGCTTTGAAATGCAGAAGAGTGTGTTTTATGATGAATTGTCTGAAATTACTCATAAAAGCTACTCAGTTACTGTAATGCTTGTAAATGTGATTAGTTTTTTCCACTTCTGTTTGTGGCTGTGTATACACAAGCAGAATCACATACGGTATGTGAAGCCTGCCACAGGTTGGATAGTGCTGAATAGTCCTCAAGGGGACACATTTAAGTTATTGTAGAAAGAGCCACATTCCTTGGCTCGCATCTGGATTCTCTGTACATATTACTCCCAGTGTCCTAATCAAACTAGGTGTGCACATTCAGACCAAAATTCTCATGTTTCTTGGCTAAATACCATAACCACACACCGATACTACAGCATTCTGTGTTATTTTTTTCCTCTAGTGCAAGTTTATTCCTTCTATACTTCACACTCCGTTGTAAAGTGCTGTCCATAAAGATCACAAACACACCCACTCAGTGCCCATCCTCAGGTGATAAATGGCTATCATTGATCTCCATCGCAGTGCAACTCAGTGCCCATTGGAGCTGATCCCTCACTGTTATTCTTACAGCAGCAGCCATATGGTTAGCACTTAGTGCCACCTGCCTCTGGTGCTAACCAGGGGAGATAGGGAATATGATGCTGGGGGGAAGAGAAGGGATTGGCAAGGTTTCAGCTGCCATGAGAGCAGGAAATCGCAAAGTCTCAAAACTGACTTAATGGACTTCCTCTGGTTGGCTGTGTAATGGATGGATGCTGCACCACATGAGGGCTTTGGCTCAAACTGAAGCCTTTCAACAGTGGAACTCAGGTCTGCACTAACATTAGCAGGGTTATGTTATTATCTGTGCCTCTGAGTAATTCTGCTGTACACTGCTATTATTTAGTGTTCCTTTGGCTCTCTTTTATTCCATCCTTGCCCCTAGCGCTGTAACAAGCAAACAATAATAAAAGCCTTAAAGTACTGTTTAAACACAGAACACTTAAAAAATGAATCACACTTATTTGCACTTAAGCTTCTTAGCATACAGTTATTTCTACCAAGTGTCATCTGGCATAAAAACCATCTTCTATCTTGGCATATTGAATCTTCACTTACAACATGTGTATTTTTATTTTTTGTCTAAAAAAAAAAAAAAAAAATCACAACATGGTTCTTATCAGTCAACAGAAGATGTGGTGAAATGTTTTTCTCCTTTGCTGTTATTATGTAATCAGATAAGCTACAGTATAGAAGCATATCTTTCCATATCTTTAAATGATTCCTTTGTTTTTTCCCTTGTTTAAATGAAGATAAATCTTGCCTTCTGTTGTGAATTTTTTTCCGGAGAATAGGAATATATACCGCGATATTTGCCTTACATTTAAGAATCCTTTCTTTAATTCCCATTCTGTACACTTCCATTATTAGACTCGGACATCTTTACAATAACGGGCTCTCTCTTTGCATCCAGACTTTATTAGAGCTCGATTAGACCCCTTGCAACAGCGTCGCTTCCCGAAATGTGAGCTAAATCAATGAAGGAGGCCGTGAGCTGTCAGTCAAAAGACAATATCAATTCTGATGCATCAGTGTGCGTCTACTCCGTCATTGGTTATCAGCATCATATTGACAAATTACATCTGAAAAGACAATACTGAATGTCAAATCAAAGCAGCTTCCTTTTCACAAACCGCTTCCCGGTGCACACTCGGAGAGGGCTGCCCGTCAAGTGTTGATGTTACTACAGCAATTGCAGGACTATTTTTTTTTTTTTTTATTCAATTTGAATGATATAAACCAACATCTAATGGGCATCTCTGGAATCTCATGGCCACAGATGTGTGTTTCACAGGACAATGCTTGAATGTCTGCTGCAGTAATGAGCAGAGATTCCTGGCCTCCTAATTGCTTGCTGGGCCTGTGCATGGCTCATCAGAGTGGGGCTTAATTGGCCATCACTACCCAGGCAAGCATGAAGCTAAGGCTAGCCCTGTTCCTGCCTGCTCGCTTTCACCAAGATGCTTGCAGAATAAGTAAGCAGCTCCATTTATTCTACATTGCTGCCACTAATGAACACAGTTTAGCCCGGAGGTCTTGATCATTGCGTCGCACTTCATCTTGGTCTTAGTTTGTTTGGTGTGTTTGCAACCACAGTCGGCTGGTGTTGTTCCAGTGTTTGGTGTTTTTTTTCTTACTGTTAAGCATCAACGTAATGAAGTGCTTCCCAGTTTTGGTATTGGGGTCTGTAGTGCAAAGCTGACTCGTTGGGAGATAAGTGTTTTCAGCTGCTGGCAATCAATTTATTTGCCCTCTAATGTTGAATACGTGTGTAGAATGAATACTGAAAGACATGGAAAGATGGAAGAGGAAAAGGGAGTTGAAATGGCCGTCTAGGTGTATTCCTTTTCTTTCCGAGAAATGATCCTTTGAAAGGGACTACACAACTCTTCGTGGACCATTACGCTACCCTGAAAAAAACAATCACACATGAACAGGGAGCCTATTTCAAAACATACCCGGTTAATGTTAAAAAGAAATGACATGATTTTTTCATTTCCACACTTCAGAAATTATGTATTATTACTTTTTTTTTTATTCTGTCCTGATAAGCCAAATATCATAGCCTGGGAAGCCTGTGAGTTTATGATTGCATTAAAATAGGGTCCGTGTGTTTAGGTTTTAGTGTTGATTGTGGAGGTGAAGGAGACTTCCAAACCTGTTCTTGGAAAAGTTGCCACTTCCCTGAAAGAAAGAAAGAAAGAAAGAAAGAAAGAAAGAAAGACACCCACACATAATGCATTATTGATTGGTGCTTAAATCAGTTTGATAACAGCTTTGTCAAATCAGCTCTTTTAACAATCAGATTAGAGCTTTTGGTACAATCGATCGGGAGGGATTTCAAATCTACAAGATGACAGTTACAGAGTAGCACGTAGCTAGAGCCTGGTCACCCATGAAAAGGATCTAAGCCTGCATTTGCTGATCACAATCGCTTTTCTTCTACAGGGCTGCTATACAGAAAGCCAATCTGACAGCAATTGCTGGAACAGAAGGAATATAGTGAGAAATGATAACAGCCTTGTGACCTGAACCAGCAATAGCTGCTTGAAAATCCAAAATATTTTTATTAGTACATCACACAGACGTGTCAGCCTCATTTGCACACATGAGAAGCTGAAAGTAACATTATTTTACTCTGTGTTCCCGCACAATAGAGGACATGCAACAGAGATCAACCTGTCAGTTCACCGCCTGTCTCCCAGAACAATACCATGATATCGATTCGTGCAGCTGAATCTGAATTAATGTCATGCACTGTGACACCCAGATGAAACAAATGCCACCTGAAATGTCACGTACGGTAAGTAAGGACAATCCCACAGCGGCCAAATCATTACAAAATAAAACAAGGTTACCACCATTTACACTTTAAATGCAAGGTGTTCTTCTGTTGCATCCATTATTTCAGTATGTTGGGTTAGCATGCATCTGGGATGAATTAAGTGGCTTTACGAGTCACCACATCAGCTGGCGAAATGGAGCTTGAGAATGGAGGTATTCACTGGTAATTGCTGGTATTCTTTATATTCCGTGTTGAAAGGTACTCTCTTGAGCTATAATTCTGGTTGCCAAGTCAGCGAGAGGCGACTGTGAGACTGCGCTAGCTTGTCTCTTGGGCTTCTTAATTGGCTTTGTTATTGCAGACCTGTGCAGGGTGAAGGCAGCGCGAGAGAATCTGGGCTTTGGTATATAAGATGCGGTGCTTTCGACTGTGACCCTCCTCCCACGGGCAGAGTGTTCACAGCTGCTCTCTCTAGAGAAGGTGACCTGGCTTTGGATCCCTCTCTGTGCTTCTCTCAGCGGACCACCAACCCCCACCCACCCATCCTCTCCCTCCACTCCTGTTCACTCCTCTACTCTCAGAGGTCATTTTCTACTCCATCATTGAGTTTGCTGCTGCCCCCCCACCACACCACCTTCTCTTTCACCTTCTTTTTCTCAGCACCCATTTGTTCGTTTGGTTCAGCGGGGTGCCGCTAATTCTCTTCGCTCTGCAAATTTCCACACTTTTCCGGCGTGGGATGCCAACACCTCTTCAGTGCCTCACTCTGGCATCATCACCCCTCCCACCAACACACACATACACATTAATGCTGCATATAAAACAAAATTCTCCACACCGGATCGACCCCACACTTACTAAGCTTTTTAGAAAAAGGGAGGGAACAGGAGTGGCGTACGTGACAGTCATAACAGAACAGCCCTGTATTATTTTGGGTCCTGCCACTGAGGCATTTGACATATTTAGTGATGTTCACTGAGCAATTCTTCAGCTGACCACTCCTTTCAAAAGCTTAAGAATAAACGACTCTCTGGCTTTAGCAGTGAGCTTTTAGTGAAGCATGTATCTATGTATGCGTTTATGGTGTTTGAGTTTAAAAGAGAGAGGAAGCACAAAGCGGGTGCTTTACAATGTTAGGGCAACGCAGCAACGTGCCAAAGCAACCAACTCCCTATTGTAAGTTGGTTCTTGACCCATTTTGTATTACAGCTCATCATTTGTGGCCATGTAGCTTCATTTCACTATAATGTGTACAACTCTGCTTCCTTGTGTATAATGCACACAGTGAATGTAGACTGGAAAAAATTTACCACATGAGATACATTTTTAATTCAACTTTGCAATGACATGGACTTCTAAAGAGCTTTCAAGTAGACTATAGTGTACATTTGACTTGATTTTGCCGCATATCTATTTATTACGAGTAAACTGCTTTTGAGCTGTCACAGCTTAGGCTGTCTCCTTCCTTGTAAACACCGCTTTGAAGTCCATTTGTGGAATTAAAGTTGCAAATGAGCGTTCCTAGAACAGACCAAGACAGGGGTGTTAGAAACATTTTACCACACATTAATGCTTCTTGTTGGGGGTATTAAGTAATCTTGATGTCTTGTTCATTTTAGGCTACCCTGCATAATATATAATAACTATTCTGCACAGATAAATGGCTTTGTTTATAAAGATATAATTAACAAAGAATACTTAATAATTGTGTAGAATGACAATAGGAACTTTCCATTAACAGACAGATTAACAACCATTCACATTTTGTGTCATGGATTAAGGATTTTTCAACTTTAGACGGAGACAGGCTAGCAGCCCCCCCCCCCACACACAGGCACATAGAGAATGGCTGCAAATGGATGTCAGCATTGATATCCTGCCTCTAGTGAATACTACTGATGTGCATCAGCAGCAGTCACATCTGCAGAGTATGAATACAGCTAGATTTTGGTTGAAGGGAATGAATGTTCGGCTTTTCAGCTGTTTAGGGCTCTTGTTGCAGGCTGATAAAGAATCAGGAGCCTTTTTACAAGGTCTTGGTTGTTAATTTGGTGGAGTTTTGGCACAAGCTGGTATGATTTCAAAACATGAAACATGGTTAAATAGGTATCAGTTATTACTGAAGCTTAGTGCTGCAGCGATTTCTTGGTTAGTTGCTCAACATTAATCTTCAGTATAAAGGAACAAAACATTTTTTGGTTTCATGCTTTCTTAAATGTAAGAATTTGATGCATTTCTTTGTCATGAAACGTGATTTGAACTAAATAGCTTTGAGATCTTGGGATGGTCGTTCAAATTAAACATACTGTTTGAGGACGTCAGCTTGAGCTCTGGGAATATACACTGCCTTTTCACTATTTTCTGACAATTTGTTGACAAAACGATAAATCCAGAAAATAATAGGAAGATTGATTGCTACTGAAGTGTTTCAAGCTTTTGGTTGTGCCTTTATTTGCTATCAAATGTAACAATCCAGGACTTGTCACACATGTCAACGTATTCAGTACATCTAATTCTTAATTTTAACATCACCTGTATGCTCTTTGTCTAACATATCCAAAAAATCCTTTTGTAATTGGGTTCCTCCGCTTAAGTTCCTTTTTGTTCTCCATTTCGACAGTGGCTTCCTCCTGCCACACCAGTGAAACCAACCACAGAGGTAAAAGCAATCATCTGAAAAGCACTTAGCGAGGCCAGAAACTTGATCAGGTTTCAACTAGGACACATTCATTACAAATGCAGGATAAGTCTTCATTAATGAGTTGGAAAATGGCAAGCGATCAAATCTGTGCAACCTATGGAAAGAGGAGCTAAAGGAGGACTGATTAGTGTGTGAGTGTCGGACCAGAGGAAGGTGGTGGTGCGGGGGTGTTCAGATAGAGGAAACCACCGGTTTAAGTCCTGTAAGCTTCTGTCTTGTGTTAATCATGACCTCACATTAGCACATCGTAATTTACTTTCACTGTGTCTCCTGAACAAGAGAAGCTCCTCCATTAGACGTGCGTACAGCCGTACAACAATAGGCCTGTTGAACAGTTTTCAAAAATTCCTTTAAATGTCTGGAGCGGTGCTTCAAGCGGCCATTGACGCAACGCTCTTACCCAGAGAATAGCCTTTGTGCCCAGTCTATTGTATGAGGCCGATATTTAGAGCAGGCCAGCCGAAAAATCAATATCCACTGTCACCAGAAGAATGAAATGACTTTACTGATTATGCCAAATAGAGCAGCGCCAGATAACAATTTGAGCCCAATTGTTTGGTGAAGAAGGACGATCAATGTGATTGGTGTAGGGTTTTAGTACTTTTTAAACACAGACATTGTGTGACATGTGGTTTAATATTTGCGTGAAGTGTTGTCATTTCTATAGGTTTTTCTTTTTTTTAGTAAAACAGGAATTAAGATACAACAATGGTAGACTAAAGGTGAAAATTCTCAACACACAAAGCAAATTGTTTTTTGTGCTTATCAATTTGTTGTTTGACTAAATACATTTTCAAATAATAGCATGCGTGTTTCATTGCTGGCTTACTTATCAAGTCGATAAGCGTTAAAATCCTGACCTGTAGCCTTAAAGATACATTTAGAACTGTTAACTAGATGTTGTTTAAAGTAAAGTACACATGTTGTATCCTATATAAAGAGCAATTAGTGAATTGTTAATTAGTGTGTTTGACACTCGAGGCTAAAAGTAATTCAGTCTTGTTTTGTAACTGTGCTCTTCATACACAGCGCTACCCTCAGTCGGGAATAAACGAGGGAATTTTCATGTGGGGTTTGGTAAACCACTCAAATGAGAAATTAGATATTCCATTTTCTTTGAGAGAATCTCCTGCATATATTTGTTATGCAGAAAGTAAATTGGGGTGTGTATCAGCTCCCAGCTGTGTTGTTGTCCATGTCAGTTCGGAAAAATCGCAGCAGGAGACCCCGTCAACATCATGGAACTAATTTGATTTATGACATGCTGTATGCTAATGCTTGTTTTAAAGGGGGCGTATTTCTCAAAACAACCACAAAAATGCTGGGAGAATAAATGTACTTTGCATTTTGAAAACTGAAGATGATTAAACATTTTTAGTTTTATCATGAATGTGCTACACAAACAGGGTACACATTAGTCAGCATCACATCAGTTTGATTTTCCTAGTACTGTAGTCGGGACCGTTGTAGTCTTCAGTAATCACGTCTGTAGGGAAGAGGGTTAGTATGCAGAGCATGTGAAGACTGATTGTGTTCTTATGCAGTGAAGCACATTAGCCAACCTTTGCCTTCCCCCTAGAAGCTATTCATATCCCTGTTTTGATTGGTTAATTCATGTCAGAGTTTAGTTTTCTTCCACAAAGGCTATACAAGAGGCCATTTACTCTCAATAAAATTCAATTTTTTCCCTACACAAAGCTGTGCAGCCACAAGGCACCACCAATGTCAGGCGCATATGCATCATACAGATGTCTTCTTGCTTTAAAGTAATACTGCTCCCATTGAAAAATGCATGTACTTTTATTCTTAGCAGTTGTTTATCTTCAGAGACATTGCTGTTCAACATGTTTAAGTTGATCACATTTACCCCAAAAAGTTAGAGGGTTAGCGCACATGCTGCATATGAACAAATATTTATTCCAGTTGTAAAATAATCAATGTCAGCTAAAGTGCATTTTTGCTGTTTATTAGTGTAGGGTTTTTTTGCATTAAATTGTTATTTTTCTGTGGTATTCCCCATAAAGTCAAGATCAAAGTTCTAGGTTGTGTGTTTTAATGATACATGGTTTTCATTTACTGTATAGTCAAAGTGGAGCAAAGGAGCCAGCCTTTTGAACTTATAACTTCAGATCAGAAATAATGATATTTTTCTCCAACACTGCACAGTCATTGTTCCTAATGAGCTATATTGAGCAGAGCAGCTTGTTAGCCCTTATACCGTTGCTGAAACAAACATTATTAAATGATTTGTTTCTGCTATATGGATCATTAGCAAGTATGAAGTGATGGTGATGTAAAGTACAAGCATAAAGTAGGTGGAATTGAATTATTCAGAAACTCATCTCTAACACATGCTGACCTTTGTTAATGGGTTACTCAAAAGAGGGAAGGAATTACTTTTGTCCTACTTTAAGTTTCCATACAAGAATAATCTCATAAGTCTTATTTGATGAGTCTATTAATAGGGGTGCATTGATTAGTTTAGCCCAGTTTAAAGTCAAGGTTTAAACAGAATAAACATGACAAGCGGAAGTTTGGAATACTATAATCTTTTACTAATATAATATTTTGAGCATCATTTGCCACTTCAGACTGGTGTTCTAATCAGTAATCGTGGTGGGCCATTACAATACATACTGTAGACCTAGCAGGCTTCGTGCCTGATGTGAAGATGCTTGTGGAACTAAGAGTTAACATTTGAAAGTGATTTTCAATGATGGATCTCAAATATTGCATTTCCTGTGCAGCATTTCACAGCTCCTAGTAGAAAATGAAATGGCATGGAGGTTATGTCGCACACCGTAGTATGACTAAACCACATCTGGTGAAGCTGCTCTCGAGGACTGACGTGTTACCTTGTTTTCCTTTTTATCAAAACAACTCAACATTTACATATTATACAGGGCTTAAGGTGTACCGGGTTCATGTGAACTATAGTGAAGTTGTTTGCATTTTAATTTGCCGCTTTGACTTTGTAGCAGGAAAAGATTGCGACATGAAAGCACAATTCCTCTCAGTAATCGTACCAATACAAAGGTGCTGTGTCCTGGGCTGTCGATACCGTCATGCTCAGCTGAAAGATAAGTTCCTTCATGATGGAGCTGCATGCTCTGTGCTCCACCGCTCCCTGGGTGGTGGGGCTGTTTCAGGACAGTGTCGGTGAGTAATACCGCATGCTGGCTCTCATTGCAGCCGATTACTTATCTATTGATTGAAGCCAGCGTTGTGCAGATGGATGCCTTTGGAGCTTGACAAGTGCTTTAACAACCCCGGAACCTAATGCTCCTTAATGTCACTCTGGGTCCATGTTAAATAATGTCCCATCTCTAAGTCACCCGGATTCACTCACGGCCAATCCCAGCAACGGAAAAGGAATCCATCTTGATTGGTTGTCTTCAGGCCAAAAGATCTATGGTCGCAATTACATGTAGCCTCTCCTCGCTGCAGCTGGTGAGATGTAATAAATAGCATTAAGGACTGTGAAAATCCTTTAAATACACTTTCCTCCTTCTCTTCCTTCTTGACAGTTGGAAAGAGCAATGAATTCCCAGCAATCGTTGAGAGCAGCCTGTGAGAAGCAGAACACCGTTTCTACTGCTTATCACTTTCACTTAAGCTGCTCTGGAGATTCAGTCTCGCATCCACTCAAATGTGTACACACACCCACAGCCATCCCGTAACGGGTGCCAACCGTTTTTATTGTTAATACGAGGCAGGGGATAAACCACAGTGCAGTGCAGTGCCCAGCTCTTTGTCCTGTTGACGGATTCTCACACATGAAAATGTACCTCAAGACAGCTGAGTGCTTTACTTACTGATGCACTCCTGCATTTGGACATTTGAACCACACGTTTTTCTTTGCCTCCTCCTGTCAGGTTCTGGCACGGGTCCATCACAGCTCCCTAACAAGTAGCTTCGGGCCAGCCAAGTCAATCAGTTGTATAATCTCAAAATGTTAGAGGCCGATGCAGCCAGACGAAAGTGTCAAGTGAGTCACGACTCATCTGAAACATCAGGCTTAATATGTTTTTATGTCAAGTTATAAAGCAGCCTGAAATGCACAGGCAGTCCTAACATTTTATTTGTTGGAGCTGAAGCGAATACTGATGGCTGTGCCCCAACAGAGCTTCTATCGAGTTTGTTTTTCAGATATCGGCTGAGTTTCAAACATAATCATCAAAGGCTGGACAACCCCGCTGCCTGAATTTTTTATTTTCCAAATAAACAAATCATACCTCTATTTTATAGCTCTCAAGTTGACCTTTTTTCTCAATGTGCTTTACATAGATAAATGAAAACAGACCTGGTGACAAAGCACTAGCCAAGATGGGGCCCGTTATCATCTTGGATGCTTTAGCGTCAAAGAACATTTTCATACCAAGAGCATATCTCCTCCCACAACAAGGAGCTTTCTCTGCCTTAATCTGTGTCTCTTGCTGTCAGCAGCAGCAGCACAGCCAGACACCTTATTCTCAAGTCTGCAGCATCTGTCGTTGCTTAATGTGTTGTTCTTGCTAATGTTTGTAATTTGACGTCTGACAAAGAAATGTTTTGATTAATTGGAGTCCGTGGCACAAAATTATTTTGCTATTTGGAACGCACACGCAACTTCAGACTAGGTATGCTTTGCCCTGGACAAACTGTCATGGTATATTTGACTGTTGGTGCTGCGTAGAAGATGCTCTTTTTAGTTCCACAGGTTAAAACTGAACCGGGGCAAAAGGCGTTTAAGTTTGCTGCTCCAGCTACATGGAACAAGTTACAGAAGTCCATGGAATTTTAATAAGCTGCTCTCATTGGTCGCTTTTAAGAAGATGTTGATTGACTTGGAGGAAGCAACATCTGGCTGTAGATGTTTTGCATGATGTGTTCAGGATTATGGTTGACTTTGAGGTAGGGCTGTGCAATTAATTGAATTTCGGTTTCGGTTTCGATTTTGGCTCCCAACGATTACCAAAATAGTACAATAGAGTAAAAACGATTATTTTGCCATGTTCTTTTTTGTAATTTCCTCGTGTGTTCTGAATAGCGCGCGCGCACACACGTCATGCGGACATCTGCCCCTCCCAAAGCCAAATGCTTTCAGCCTGCACTGTCAGGGAGGCAGGTCGCGTCGACGAGCAGAAACATGCTACGTGCAAGATTTGCTACATGGTAGTGGCTACAAGTAAAGGGAACACCTCGGCTTTCAAAACTGGCAAGAAAATACCTCTGCATTCCAGCAACAAGTTCCTCTTCAGAGAGGGTCTTTAGTACAAGTGGAAACATTGTCACCTGCTTGAGTTCATCTCTTAAACCAGATAATGTTAACAGATTGGTGTTTCTGGCTAAGAAACATTTAAGAGATTATTTTAGCAGCCCTACTAACATGGTGACTTAAATAATTTAGTTGTCTTTAGTTAACTTATTTGCTGTTAATGCTGGGGCCTGATGATGGGCCAGCCTTTTATATTCGTGGATTGAGTTGCTGGAATTTGTTTATATTTTGCCAAAATGTTGCCTACTTGTTTTAAAGAGATTGTGGAACTAAATGCAGGGAATAAATACTTTTATACTTTTATTTGAAATTTATATTTATATTAATTTTAATAGTTCAAAAAGTACAATAAATGTTCAATGTTTTAAGAATTGTTGAAAGGTGTCTTTTTAATAAATGCAACACGTTTCCAAAGTCATGTGAAATAATCGTGTTATATAATCGTGATTTCAATATTGACCAAAATAATCGTGATTATGATTTTTCCCAAAATCGAGCAGCCCTACTTTGAGGGATTTGCTGTGTCAGTTTTATGTTTTCAGTGTTTTTGTGTATTTTGTGTAATTTGTGTTTGTATGTATATGTGTGGTTGAACTACTGCCTGTCTTGGCCAAGACACTCTTGAAAAAGAGATTTTTCATCTCAATGAGTCTCTTGGTTAAACAAAGGTAAAAATAAATAAATAATAACAGATGTTTATTTCCCAATGAAGATTTCAAATTTGTTGCTGTGAAAAAAGGCTGCAATGTACAATGTTGTGTATTTTATTGAACTGGCTGTACCCCTTTTATTAAATCTTCTAATTCAAGCATTATTAATTTCCAAACAATTCTTACAGGGATTCAAAGGAGGAGGATCATTTTTAATCAAACATCAAAGCAGCTCATTTTCATAGAGCATCCCTTTGGCGTAGAACTCACAATAGGATTTCTGTGTTAGTTCAGGATGTTATTGCTTTCTTGCCTCGTTTTTATTTTTGGCAAGATTACAATTTATTTCAAACTCTCGCACACAATTTGGATCACTCGAGGGGGCTTTCTATTTGCACTTTAGCAAAGCGCAGGGACAAACTCACTCTGAGAGTGATTGGTCTACACTTAACCACGAGCTTGAAAATAGCTGGATACCGTGGCCTGTCTATAAAAGAATACAGTGATAACCGAATATCCTGCTGAACTAGCCCAATTGTTATCTCCACTCTCTCATTTACCATAGATTTGCCTTGATGATTTCTGGCTGAAAATCAATGATTCACTCACTTTCAGAATAACTGCTCCTCTGAAGGTGTTGACTTGGTTCTCCCAGGGGCAATGATTTCAATCAAGAGGTGTGTGAATTCTCAGGCTTTTTACAATAGAATAGAACACTGTAATAAATTAGACAAATAAGTAATTTCTGTGTAGAAGATGGATTTAAATTGAATCATCTTGCGGCCTCACAACACATGCATTCTTTGACGCATGCTTTACATAGACAGATGTACAAACACCATACGTGCACCATACACATATTTGCCCACTGTCTCTGCAGGTGCAATAGCTGTCAACGTTTTCCTATCTGCTGACATTAGTTCAGAATACCAAGAGGCTGAGGCTCTCCGCACCGTAAAGTGATGGAATACGATGGGAAGGTTATTCCCACATACATACGGCACTTAACAATGTTGACCTTTATCAACTTTAGGACTGAATTTGCAATAGTTTATAGCATCAGAGGGAGCAAAATGAAAGGAGGGGGACAGCTAACAGCTAGAAACCTAGCAACCTTCAGAGACTGTAGGAGAAGGGGGGCCGTGTAAAAGCTGCTGTAAGTCTGCCAAATATGTTGGATTGGTTTTCTGCATTGCTGCACTGTTTTTCTTGAGTAGAAAAGTAATTGCATTACTATTCACTAAATGTTCTAAGTTTTTGACGCATCATATCGCCTAACTTCATAGTACTGAATTTAGAACTGTCTTCATCAAAAAACACTGCCGTAAGCCAAACTTCTTCTTTTGTTGGTTAGACTTCAAGCCGCTATTTTGGTATATAAATCTCCTTATAATTTTTCTTTTTTTTTCCTGACTGAACACTGTCATGACCCTACATGATTTTTTCTACTTTTAAATATGCCTCAAAATGGCTCAGGATGACCCTGATGTCAGAAACCATTGGTATTGTTTCTAAGTTAGTTGTCTGACATGTTTGTCTAAGGGGGAAAATTATACAATAATTTGACAGCTAAAGGATGTCATGTAATGGGGCTTTAATCCTGTAAAACTGCTAAGAAGTGCTGGCAATTTAATCCCATATTACCATTCAAATAAGAGAATAAGAGAATGTATTACCCGGCAGGACTAATCTTCAATCGTAACATGTCGGGCCCATGTGTACGAGCTAAAGCCTGGACGTGTCTTGATTGGACTGCTCTCCCCTTCCTGCTGAGATGACAGAAATATTAGAGACACACGGGACAAGTGTTAGCAGAGCAAGGTGCTCTGAACTGTTGAATAGACTCAGGCTTCATTCTCACTAATACGCTTTTGTTTAAAAAAAAAGCATATATTTCGCTACATTTATGCCTCGCGGCCACACTGTTTACAAGCCCTTTAAACTGAGACATTTGGAAGTGCTCCTGACCCTGTTAAGGTTTGAAAACTCCGGCATTGCATTGTAGTCTGGACAGGCAGAACTGGAGACCTTGGGAAATGACAACACAGACACCCACGTCAGTCAGTCTCATTGGTTAGGTAGGCTTGCATACCTTTGCAAATACATTCCTAGTCTTTTTTTCACCATTGTTGTTCATTCTCCAGTGTATTTTCTATATTTTCAATTTATACACAAACGATTTTCAGGACAGAGTATCATTGGACAGGTTATGTGAGATGCTTTTTCAGACATGTATGGAAAGTGATGGCACTTGTGTGGACGGGTATTGTTTTTTGTTTTATTAGTGTGGATATAGCCTCACTTTTAGCACTATGTCATGATGCGTTATTAGCAAAATGCCCATTTTTTTACCAAATAGGTCATGCAGTCTTAACTGTGGATCTAAGCATGTAGTTTTTGGCTGTGCAGAAATCTTGTTGCAGTCCTGGG
Source organism: Etheostoma cragini (assembly GCF_013103735.1). Taxonomy (NCBI): domain Eukaryota; kingdom Metazoa; phylum Chordata; class Actinopteri; order Perciformes; family Percidae; genus Etheostoma; species Etheostoma cragini. The sequence continues at coordinate 11,967,172 of NC_048416.1, read as the reverse complement.
TTTTTTTATTAATGAAGGACTTGCTGCTCCTAGCCAGGTGGAAGCGGTGCAGTAATAAATGTGGCCCAATATATCATCTGCAGCACATTACAGGGGAGCTGGGGGTGATTATTCATGCCGGCAGGGGCATGAACAGACCTTTCAGGGGTTCACGGGCTCAAACTTTGAAAAGGGCGTCTCCCTCATCTTTCTCAAAAGGGTAGGTAGAGTCTCCCCGTGGATGTTGTTAGTTTAATCTCATAATGAATGCAGTGAAATCCACAATACTTTTGTTGTGAGAAATATGCAGATTTCTTTGTTTGATTTTTTTTTCTTCTTTTTTTTCTTTTTTTTCCAGCTGATTATTTGATGAGTCTGGATGTTTTCACATGTATTTATCAAGGTCCTTTTGTTTGTTTTCATGCTCTTACCATAATCATCATTGTAGTCTTTAAACTTAATCATCAATGTCAAACACAGTAGCATGCAATTTGCAGTGTTTACGTTGCATCGTGAAGTCTTCTGCGATTGTGCAGACCATTCTATTAAGCCTCACTGAATCTTAAATTCCAGAATTAGCTTCTCAGACGGGTGTAATCAAGACTGCAATAACCGTACTTGCACTGAATCAAATTTTTTTTTTCTTTTTCCTTCAGCCAGATTCTTGGACTAAATTACAAAAGGCACTTCTACAGTCATTTAGTCGGAGCCAGGAAATGATGGTTCTGTGAGCAGCGGGACGCGGGGTGAAGGTAGATGGGGCGTTATGTTTGGAGCAGCCTGTGTTTATTGTCTGTGGCTATCACAGACAGATGAGGCACAACAGCTGGCCCTAATGCGTGTTGGGTAGGATCAGCCCGGCCCAGTCACACCACATCAATAGACCCATACGTTAGCTGACAGGGAGAGCACTAAACTGTGCTCGTCTAGCAGGTGTCATGGGCCCGGCCCCAGCACAGGTGATAGAAAAATAGGCAATCTGTCTTTCCACTGCAGGGGTATGGTGGGGGGTCGGGTTGCCACCGGACATAAGATCTCTGATCCTTCACGAGGACCTAAAGCAAAAGGGCTGTTTTACACAATGACAAACATCCATAACCCTCCACCAGCAGCACTTCCCTCTAACCACTGCCGGGAGCAGCCAGGTGGTTGCCGTGCCGCAACGTCAGGCCGTATGTGTCACTTATGATCAGTTCTCATGTTACAGATATATTTTACGTTGCAATGTAGATACATAACCGTTTTTTATAACTCGAGCCTGTCTGTTACTACAATGCTTAGTTTCATGTCACCATTTAGGTTTGAAGCACCTTCTTTTTGCATGATGACCTTGTATATGATTGCATTCAGCGACAGGCTATAATTTGATCAAAATGGAAGAGGAATTTAGTTGTAAGCATTGTGTGTGTGTGTGTGTGTGTGTGTGTGTGTGTGTGTGTGTGTGTGTGTGTGTGTGTGTGTGTGTGTGTGTGTGTGTGTGTGTGTGTGTGTGTGTGTGTGTGTGTTTGTTTTATGAAAGCTCCATAATACTTGAAATTACAAGCCTCGGTGACTTGTAATTTGTTCGAGAAAAAAATAAACCTGTTAAGTAGAAATGAATCATTGCAATTTAAATTTTTATAAAAGTGACTTTAAAAAGATGATTACATCCTCCAATGTGATTATTTTTCAACTATAGGATACTAATATTTTCAAAATTACTAGTTTAATAGTAATGATGATGATAATAGCACTAGTATGCATATTTGTACTGTTTTAATGGCGTAATAGATCTAACACTCTTGCCATTTACCCTGGAAACCTAAATGTATGCAGCTTAGACTGGATAATAACCACTGTGCATTTATTACAAATGTACTAAATTACACAACTAAAGCAGTAAAGTATTGAGTAGATGATACTGCAGTATTTTTCTTAATGGCTTCATCATTAAATTTGAAGAGAGGAAAAAAAAGTGGATTCAATCAATCCGGCTTTTATCTGCTGAGAAACGGTGACAGGTGCTTTAACAATTCAGTAATTTGTCCAGAGGATCTGAGAAATTGTGACAATGATATGACAGTGCTGTCTTTGAAACATAATTCTGCCTAAAATATCTTTATTCTGCACTTTTGTTACCATTCCTTTCCTTTGTATTTTACCACTGTGTGGACTCATATTTAGCTACAGAACAAGTCTAAGGAAAACTTGTATTCCTTATGCACAAGACTTTGTCTTGGTCACATTAGTAAGCTTTACAGGTAAACTTATTTTCTCTGGACTTGAACGCACCATCAAGACAGATATATTAGATATATATTATAGTATTTGGTCTTTGGTCTCTTAACCACATAAGGCTGATTAGATTTGTCAAAAACAAATGCTGTAATTGTTGAACTAGGAAGATGATTTATGAACAGCAGTCTACTTACTAATTACTTCTTGAAAGTTACAGTTGTTTCAGTTTCCCCCTTTTTAATAGTTTTTTTAATTTATCTTTTATTGCTATTTGATATATTTTGGTTATTGTTATTCTATCCATTGTCATTTTTTTGTCTGTGTTGACATTGATGAATAGAACTTGAATAACAATTTAATATTCCATTTTGTAGCTAAGTTGCATGTAAATAAGACTGTTGTGGAGTTGATGAAAAGCATATTTATTTAGTAGCACTGAGAGGCTAGCAGCAAAAAAGAATTACATTTTTTTTTTGCATAAATTGCTACAGTACATATTAAAAAATTCTTGTCCCATATTTTGGTTTTGTCTGTCTTGGTTTCCTTACTCTCTTAAATCTTGTCTTCACTCATAAACTACTGACAGACTGGCAGTGTTCTGCCCACGTTTTCTCTAATGTGTGGGCAGGCGTTTACCTGGATGCCGAACAATGTTCTATTTTATGCAAGGAAGCGGCCCATTATTTAGACAGAGTATCTAGTGAAATAAGGCCTGTCACGCTAAATTTAGTCAGACTAACATTTCCCCTCTTCAAATTCTTAGTTGGCACTAAAACCAAATTCACCAGGTGGTTCCTTCGTACACAGCCTGTCAAAGTCATTGCTTGCCTCGAATTTCAAAGCAGTTCTCCAAAAGTACCTTGAGTATCTCTCCATTATCCAAATGACATTCAAATTCTCTTAGAGTGAGCCTATAGTTTGAGACTCCCATTTCCTTGGTGGTTTTACAGTCAGACCCTAATTGCAGTTAGTCACAAGGGCTCTTTTCTATGCTGTGTACACGAAAGAACAAGGTAATATAATGACTCAACTTGGAATTTAGAATAATTGGTCTCATTAATTTAGATTATGATCTTTTTTGCTGTTAAAGCACTTTACCCTATTCTTCACACTTTTATATGCATTGGTTGACGGCCCTGATAAGACGTCTCCACTAGACTCGCAGCATAAAAATCTATTGGGATATTTTCTTGGAGCAAAGTGCCTCTTTTCAGATATTTATTGCCAGTTACCTAATGCTTTGCTATTGTTTATGCACATTATTGGGCTGGATGTGTAAGCCATTTCTGTCTTTGTAATGTACTGTAGAGCGTGGCCATGAAGGCTCCTTATGGATTTGGTAAGGAAGGGGGGAGGAAAAACCCAGGCCTGCTATTATTGCCATTGTGAGGGAACCTGGGAGAAAGCTCTGTGACAAAGCAAACATGCTGTATTTTTCTTCAGCGTTCTTTAGCTTGTACTCTATACACAAATGACTGCTATGAAAGGCACACACCTCAATGGGAGGATCTCAAGGACAGCTTGAAGAATTTGTGTATCGTATGTACATCAGGCCGTAACCCTTCTGCAAATGTGAGTGAGTGGAAAGAACAGGCTTGGCAATTGTGTTACAGTGACTTGAAAACAATACATTTACAACCAATATGGGAGCACTGGACTGCTTATTGTCCAGAAAAAATGCGGTTATAGTGATTTTCTTCAGATGGATTTTATTCACTGTTACAGACAGGCACGGACTGTAGAGCAGATTAAACTGTGGGCGGAATCACCTGCATTACACTGCTGTAATTGTAGTTTGTCTATTTCTAACCAAACTTTGTAAATGTTATTACATTCTGATATATTTAGCACACTACACAGTACATCATTTTCAGTTTCAGCCTCCGCACAAGTTCAATATGATGAATTTTGAAAGTGATTTAAGTTTACTACAGAACTTAAAAGTAATCCTCTTCATTGAGGTCACAAGAGACAGACATGTAGAAATAAGTGTATTGTTTTACATTTTCACCACTCATTTTAGATATATTTTAAAAGAGGATTCTTAAAAAGATCAAATCCAAGTTGCAGAGTAGAAATAAAGAAGAGAAATAAAGATTCAAATGTGCAATACCTCCTGTACAATGAGCGCTCCCTTGTTATCAGACGGTGCATGTCTTTAGCCCTTATTTGCGGTGAGGTGTTATTAGCAGCGTAGTCCCACCTCATCACATCATCTGTCAGAAGATCACCAGTTGCTGTAACAGCCTAGGAGGAGGATCCCTGCGTGCTGCTTATCTGCCTCAGAAACCCGCAACCTTGTGTCCCCGAGAGAGCAGGACACTAACTAAGCGTATTACTCAATGTGGTTTGGATGTCCTGAGTATCTGAGTGTCTCTGTTTGAGACTTTACATTGTCATAACATGACATTTATATGTCCTATCATAAGATAATTATTGCATGTTTACATTACTACAAGTGTACTCACTGCTCACTTTGCAGATTAAGATTTTACATACAACATCAAATAAAAAGTGATGCGTTGCTATCGTTTAAACTACCCAGTATATGAAGCAGTTAACCTGAGCACCACGTGGACCAGATACAACATTAAAGTGCTTCTTCTCTAGCCATTTGGATGGTGGAAGTTTGAACCCTGCATACCAGCCACAAATACTCTCACTTAGCTCAGCGGTATGTTAGAGAGTATAATAATGTACTCACTGATTCAAAAAGGCTGCCAGGTTCCTGATGGCAAGATGGCTAAAGATAGAAGGTGGAGCATGGCTGTCATCAAGATGTCTTGTATAGTAAATAAGTGATAGTTCTGTAAGTTAAACTGAAGCTGCGTTTTGTACACAGTATGCAGCTTATGTTAGTGGAATGTGGATAAATCAGAAAGTTTTAGTACTATTTTTGTTTGTTTAGTACCTTAATTTGCTACATTTTGCTACAACATTACTAACATTAGCTTACTAACAGTTAACTTGTTCCCTGTAGACAAAGGGTGCTAAAACAATCGTTTGACATGCTTAAATCTCGTATTTTTTAGCTAGCTATCGGCCCTTTGGTTATGGACTTAAATGCACTCTGTGTCTATGATAAGATGGCATTGGACCATAGCGGGATGTGATTGGCCAGTGTTCAGATAAGCAGTAAACCAGTTGGCCAATCATGTGATCTCTTTCCTCTTTGTGAGCCAGTCAGTCAAACGCAAAGGATGTGAATGACCAGTGTTCATATGATCGCTCTTCTCTTAATGGGGCCAACCAAAAGAATAAATAAGTGTTCGACCGGAGTGCAGCCGCAGCCCATTTTGACCACACAAATAGACCAAAGGGGAAATCTCCCGGTACTCCCCATGGCCTAAGCTAGCATGACATAGTTGGTACCAATGGATTCATTATGTCTTCTAGTTTCATATAGTACGGCTACAAACATTAATTCGTAGATTGTATGAATCGATTTTGGATCTTTCAAATAAAAAAATATTTCAGCAGTCAATTATTTTATTATTTTTTATTTTTAATATAAACCCAGCCCTATTTCAAAGGATACATGCAGTGATATTTTATAATTTTCTTATTGTCAGCCAATCCCATGAAAAGACTAAAGCCAACAATTAATCTATCCTATAATAATAGGTATTGACTTTTTATCCAAAGCGGTACGGTTGCTTACTCCTCTGTGCCAAGGAGCTCCAAAATAATTTAAAAGAATCAATGACCCTGGGTCACATGTTCCCTCATTATCATGTAGTTTATTTAAAGTCAATCCCACATACTCTGTCCTGGGGCCATAAATACTCTCCAGAGTGTCAAATGTGTATTAATCCACAAGTAATTTACAGTGTCCTTTTCAGTAAGCTATTAAGCTTTTTGAGAAAACTAAATGTTATGTATGTGACCTGTATTAAAGTTATCTTCGGAACAAATGTCCTTGCCACAGAGAGAAAGGGAAAGTCAGAAAATATTGAGACATGTTGCTGGTTTAAGTGTTTTGTGGGAATAAACTATAACCAAATTCTAAAATATTACCAGACTTATCCTTTGAAATACTTCTTCCACTATTGGGAAATAAACTATATCTGTAACTGACTAAATGCTATTGCTTCTCCTGCTTATCACACAATCAATTTCTTATTGGCCAAAATTTCCCTCCAGAGTTATTGCATTAAAACGTTATAAATAAACCCACCGGGATGCTTTTCATCCTTGAACACTTTTCAGGTATCTCTTAAAAGGAAATTGATGAGGTACAATGATACATTTATTTTCTCAAGACACTGTTTCAGGAGTTTTTCCCAGGTGGAGGGAATTGCATTGTGTAAGCATCAGCAGTCGGAGCCTATGGTAGCTTAAAGCCTAGACCATTACATCTGATCTGCAGGGTTAAGGCAGAACAAGCACTGTGCTCAAGTGTGGCCCCATCTCGTCCGCTTCCCTCTTTTTATACCAGCTTCAATGTTGTTAAAGCAAAAGAAATTGGACTGTCTAGTAGAAATCAAGTAGCAACATCAGCTCCATTTTGGGAAGAGGTTATTTTACGCTGTGAGCAGCTGGTTTTCTTCTTTTTTTATACTTCATTGACGTCTACAGTGACTGCACATTGGCCTGCATCATTAGTCTTCTTCACAACTTGTTGTTAGGGGGTTCTATGAGTACTTTTACATTTTTCATCACTTATGTAAACAACTAGGTGAGAAGTCATGTACATATTACAGGAGTAATTATCGATGCACAGATAAAAGCCAAGGAACATGAGTCATTCTCGAATGTGACGAGGCTAAGCTGTTGAACCTGCCCCCATCGCTGGGATTTTGACGGCACATTACTCCTATCAGTGTTTTTGCGTTTTATTTTTGCATTACCTGGTGTGACTGTTGGCTGCTGTCACACTGGGCTACATTATTTTTCAAAGTTACTGCTTCATATGTAATTTTACTAACTTAAATTGGCAAATAAAAACTAATTCATTTTTTTAGGTAGATTAACCTGAAATTGAGAAGGAGGGTTTGGAGTAATGAAAAATGGGCTTCTTCCAAAAAATGATTTGTATGCATGCATTGCTAAATCACAGACGTCAGTTTGTCTTTGCTATTGGTTGTGATGTCAGGAGGACTGGAAGGAGCTAAAAAAAAAAAATGGAGAGAATAATCAGAAAGCTGTTCAGGTTGAAATGAGTTCTCCTCGCTTTTTCTGCCTTTGACTGCTACCCCGAACACATGTGGAGTTCACGTGGGCTTTCTTTGCAGGGAAAGTCATGCAATAACCAGCCCTGTCTTTTATTCTAGTCAGGTTCACAGTTACCTATACAATTCCTCGTTACATTTGTCTTTTATGTCCGCCTCTGGATCCGAGTCTTTACCGCAATGTCACATGTTCACAAAGACACTTTTGTCTTTGGATAATGATGCTGACACATGACACATGTCTGCATTTAATGCAGTTGCAGCATTCATTATTCTCATCATACTAATGGATTATAAAGGCGGGAGTTTGCATTTCTAGTCCCCGGAATATGGTATATATATAAAGGGAAAGCTGTTACAAATAACATGTCTAATTGTTAGGGGTGGAACGGTACACAGAAGTCACGGTTTGGTTCATACATCACGGTTTGGTTCGACTTTGGTACAATGGAGGGAAAAGTAAATCAAAAATGCAGAAGGAGATTTTCTTTTATTGTGCATGTCTCAGGCTGTATCACCTAGTGTCTTATAGTCTCTCCCCTAAGCTAGCTGTACAGCCTGAAGTGTGTAAAGTCAGATGTAAACAGTAAGTACCCCACATCATCTCCAGACTCCATCTGCAACTTGTAACCAAAATGAGACAATCAGATATAAAACTGAAAATTTAAAAAATATATATTAAAAATATAGCCTCTCTGTTCTCTGCAAAAACAATCTAAATTACCTGATTAATTCAACGTTATCGGGGTTTCCCGCAGCACTTTGCAGCTACGTCATCAAAAAATAAAATGTATAAGTGATATCGGCCATATTACTCAGCCCTGTTTTCTCCCGATCCTTCCAAACCACACAGTTGACAACTTGCAGGTGGAGGTGATGGAGGCGGACTCGGACATAAATGCCACGGGCTGCTGTGGACTTGTCAGTCTCGCAAGCGGCGTCAGGAAAGTGGCTGCATGTGTCCGACAATGCATACAACATTAACCGGTACAAGCCTACAGCTGTCCGCAGACACGGACTTCGGAAAATGTGTCCGTGCCTCCAGGACAATAAACTGAGACTTAGTTTCCTGCTTGTCCATCAATGGTCAATGATCGGTTAACATTTTAATTTCATTGTTCTATCTTTTGGAAGGATGGCTGCCAAAAGTCCTTGAGGTCTTGTAAGTTGTTGATGCTTGCACGAGTCGGTCAATCCGGAGAATCATCCGGCTACGTTGTCATGAGTGGATCTGATTCAGACGAGCGAGAGAAGTCTCTCCTCAAGCTCAGAGTAAAGCAAATCCTAAATAAACGTATATTTCACTGCTGAAATAACATACAAGGTTCTGCATGGAGCCTAGCTAGGCCTACTGTAGGTTTGGTGTATAAATGTAATATGTTAAAATGCAATAAGGTCAAGCACACAGTTGATTTAAAAAAGAAAAGAAAAGTAGCAGTAGTTTTCTTATTCTTAGCTGTACTGACTCAAGTGATTCAAGTGACTCTCACAACCCGGTTCAATTTAGTGAGCGACTCGGGATAACTCGAATCCTTACAAAGAACCGGGTTTGGCAAGCCTAGTCCTTAGTGCTACAGTCTCTGACAAACTCACTGGATGGTCGACCTGACAAAAAACTGCACAGATAGGCAGAGCTCGGCTACATAGAAACCAATCAGAGCTAAGGCGGTGCTACAGATTAGGTGTCCTTAAAGAACCCATGTATCTAACAGTAGTTCCGCATTACATAATTAATTTGCACGCAAGTTTTATTTATTTTTAGACCGTTTATTCTCTGTGTAAATTCATGCACCAAACGCCCGTACCATGTTTGGTTCAAGACAATATATATATGTATCATTTCATGTACCATTTCATGGCTAATTAAATGAGCAAGAGTATATTATCTAAATATATCTGGTGTAATTTAAACCTGGGATCAAACATTTTTATTAACCTAAAATCTACCCACATTGTAAAAGCATCTCATTATCCAAATTAGTGTAGTGGAGCTAACAGACTTGTTAACAACCATGGCACGGCCCAGGTCAAGCAAAACAGGCGTTTTGAAAGTGACTGCTAAAATGTGATGCAACAGCATCGTTAAATTGTCAACCTTCTGTACTTAATCATGTGTTTACCTTATCTTTAAACTGCACTGTTAGTGAGCCCAGTGGCTTAGTGTGTCACCGCTACAGTAAGTGCTGGTGGCTTGTAAAATTGGAAAGTTGGTTCTGGCGTAGTGTTAGAGTAATTAGAGTTGAACAGGTGATGCTTTATCTCAGCCTTGTTATGGATCATGTCTTTGTTGTGTTGTTCTAATTCTCTGTCTGATGCTGAGGAGCCTCCATGCTCTGTCACACTAATTAGATAGCGCCAGTCATCCCCCATTTCTCTCCACCTGGATCTTTGCTGGGAGCAGGGTAAATGATTAGATGAGGAGGAGGATGAGGAGGAGAAAGAAAGGCAGGTTGACAGGCAGGTTGACATGGAGACAAATGTCGCAGGGGGCCTCACGTTCACAATGGTTTGTGTCAAAAGCCTTTGGAATAGCCTTTGGAATAACTTCTGCCGATATCAGCAGTTATACACTCTGCTGGTTTTTCATTTTGCCAAATTGAACCTTTTTTTTTTTTTTTGGGAAGGTCTCTAAACTGTTTCCGTGGGAACGTCTGGCATATTGTTCACTGCGAGGCCATCTTAAAGATAACATGTTATCTAATTGTAAAGCTCTCAAAGTAACAGTTGCAAAATGTAGTGTTTTGTTTAGTTTTTCCAGCATCGTGAACAATAAAGATTACTACAGATGGTGACATTCTATTATTTTGAGGTTGACGGCTCTTGATGATTTTTGGTCTGCTTTGCTTTTCTCTGTTCGAAATGTTGTAAAATGCAGTGTGTGTGAAACCTCATTTTAGCTCAAGGCATATCCAGTAATTAAAGGATTAACTTGGTAATCTAAATTGTCTCTTGTCTTTTCCTTCCTCCCCCCCCCCCGTTATTTCTTAACATCCATTTCAAAGATTTAAGAATGCCTCCTTTCCCTCCCCGTCTGCATTTCTGTGTCTTCCCATGCCTGCGCTGAGTTCTTTAATCAACTTGTTTCTGGATAACCTCATTTCCGGCTAAGCGCAAGGGGAAGAAAAATCCATGAGCGTGTGCATGTCTTGGATGTCAAAGACTGCGACCGTGTCTGCTCCTCCCGACAGCTCATGATACCTTTGGTTCCTTTGAGGATTGCTTGTAGTTATTAAGTCAAAATGTGTTTAAATCTCTGTGACTCTTTTAGAAAAGCATGCACTAAACCGCCAAACAGGTGAAGCTTTGAAGAATCTGAGGCATTTACATCCCGAGTTTTGCTACAGCAAGGCATTTTAAATCTAGCTCTAAAATGAGCTCCATAAATCTATCTAGTGGATACTGAGGGCATAAATATACACACCCGAGTGTGAAGTTCCCATAGAGGCAGGCAGATATTTATTTCTAAAGGCCAGTTATTTCATGGATCCAGGATACTATGCATCCTGATAAAGTTCCCTTGGCCTTTGGAATTAAAATAATTTCTGTCATTACATAGATAGAGATTGGTATGGTTTGTTTCAGTTAGCCTAATAGCTGGTTTGATTTGCATTGAGGTGATTTTATGGAAAGTTCCCCATGCCTATCTCTATGCATGGTGAAGGGTATGTGATGATATGGAGTTATTTTATTCCAAAGGCCAAGGGAACTTTACCAGGATGCATAGTATCCTGATCCATGAAATAATTGGCCTTTAATAATAAAAATCTGCCTGTCTCTATTGGATTACAAGGGTGTGCTTATGCCCCCTGTATTTTAAGGAGGAACATTTATTTATTTACGATACATTATTCATTCACAAAGATTTTTAATTAAGGCATTAATAGGTTCTTGTTATTCCTCTTTTAGTCAGTTTTAGCATGGGTAAGTAAACTTGATCACAACTACATTGAGTAAAATACCCAAGCTACTGTGGTGTCACTGAATTTTGCAGGATACAGAGTTTATTGGAGAGTCCCAACTAGTGATTAACTGCTGTAGAAAACTGATTGTTTGAGAGACTGACTCACCCATCAAACTGGCTTGTCCGTGGAAACATCTGGAAGTGAATGGCGACAAAGCATCAGCTGTGGCACTTGAGTGATGAATATATTTCCTCCAATCTGGAGACTCTTAGCCCACACAGTGTTGATGATGCTTCTAAGAATAGGATTGTGGTTTCTGAATCACAGGTCTGACCGTGTAACGATTCAAATGGGAAAGATAAATGTGTCTCATGTTCACCCTTTTTGTATTGTAATGCACACAAATTCAGACTCACAGCAATTGATCTTGTTTAACATCACTTTCAGCCATTCATTCACACACATTTCCACAAACAAATGTACTCACACACATGCAGCCTCTGTCAAAAAGCGCAGTTCTCAAAATGTCAGCTCTTTTACGTTGACAGGAGCTTAAAATGGTCTCGTAGGTTTCAAAGCAATAGCGCGTTTCAAGACGGCGTCTCCTTGAAAGGCGAGCGAAGCGAAGGTGTCTGAGTGTCGGCGCTGGTGGCAAAGGTAGACGGCACGACGTTTCTTCCCTGCTTGGACCCCCCTGCTGAGGTGTTGCCTCAAATAGATGACAGGAAAAATTAATGAATAAAAGTCAACAAACCGGAATAAGCAGATGTGTAAGCTTCTGTTCAAAGGTGTAAGCCTCACTAATGGTGCTGCTTTGCACCGTATTCACACAAATAATAGCTAACTTTTTAATGATGTCACTAAAAAAAACTAAATATACAGCATTTAATCATTCAAAGTGCTGCGTGTTTAGCGTAGAGATGATTTACGTCGCCGGCTTTTGATGGCAATTCTCAAAGTTGACGACACGACCCAAGCTTTAGGAGCGCATGCAAATATTCTCAACAGGGAGCAGTGTGGGCAGCGTGTTATTAGTATGCTGGATTAATGCATGCACACAGATGTACAGCCCTGCATCCGTGTGCATACTTAGCAGCCAATGAAGATTGTAATAACGTCATGTGTGAGACTGATTTACTTATTCACCCCCATCCTCCCAGCTCCCACCTCTCCTTCTGTCCTTCACTCTCTGATACATTTCTTTTGTTTCTTAAGCCTCTCTGCATCCCTACCCACTGATGCAAACACGGTGTGATGAAGTTCGGGTTGCCATCTCTCCTACATGTTTATTTAATGCATCCGAGCCAGTTTCTATAAAAGTGTATTTTTTTTACTGCCAGTGATTGATTGTTTTCCAGACCAACTTTAATAACCAGAGATATTGTAAGGTATCTGAATGTGTTTGTGTTTGAGCATATCTGTGTAAACCTGCATTTTTGTTCGCATGCATAATCCTGCATCTCTCATTGATAAAGAGAGAGACAAAGCTGTCTCGAGCGGTTACTTCCATTTTTGCGTGCGGTCTATATTTTGTGTAAGGTTCTTGTGTGTGTGTGTGTGTGTGTATTTTAGCTTCATGACTGTGTATGCTTGTGTACACTATACAGGAGCATGTGTGTGTGTGTGTGTTTGACAGAGAATAAGTGTGTGTGTTTGAAGGATTTATTGTTGAAGCATGGTTGTCCCATTGAAAAATGTATAGTGAATCCCAGACATGTGGAGGAGTAAATATTTGTCATCTGGGGACAAACATATCAGTCAGCCGTGTTCCACATTACATATGATGCTCGAAGGAGCTTTTTTTTTTCTTTCTTTTTTCTCACATCACATTTCAGCGACTTTCCCTGTGTTTGATCACTGTCTATGATACGAGTGTCCCCAGCAGGTCAGTAATTCAGAGTTTCCATACATGTACTCTAATATAAATAGGCCTACATTGTATTTAGAGTGATTACCACATACTGATACTCTGGTGTAAAAGCAGCCAGAAAGCCATTTGAGCAAACCCAAGCATTCAAACATCAACCAGCAAAGTGGTTGTGACAAATTTTGATCTCTGCTTTGTTCTTAATGGCAGCTAAACATGGAATGGTTTAATATTCTGCCTAGTGATTTTAATTGAATTAATTTCAGAGGACATTGTAAGGTGCTGATGGTGTCATAAAGCACTTGTTATAGCTGCTGTTCATCACTGTGATGTAAATTATGTCCAGTGATTGCTCAATGATGCTTTTCTTTGGGGACATGACGTTGTAAAAAAAAATTGTAATTGGCTCCAAAGGGCAACGATGTGTTGGTGCCATGAGGGAGCAACACAAAAGAGTGTTATTTTCTCTCCAGCTATGGTTTTTCTCCCTGCTGACATCCTTGCACTGTGGTGCATTCAGCAACTCTGTTCTCCAAGTAGATAATAAGGAGTGAAATTAAAAAATAAATGCTTAGATTACATATGGCGATAACACAAGTCGACAGAATGGGGCACGCTGACACGCGCATAGGACAGGTTAGGATACGTATGACGAATGTTATTTCCAAATAAGACTTGAGATTTGCACATATACAAAAAAGACTCCTGGAAAGTAATACAGTAAACGACATTGAAGTAAAAATCATTAAAAAGAAATATCAAAGATCGACAGTAACAAAAGATGTTTACAAAGCTGCAACACTTGTGAAAATCTAAACCTGCATGCTTTTTTTTTTTTTATACATGCAGTGGTGTGTGCATATAAAGTTACAGTGGTTACAGGAATGTAACTTTTTTTTTTTAGATGTTAAATATAGTATTTATTTTAGTATTTTTGCCTGCATCATAAAGTAACTTCATCTCATCCTCTCGCTGGATCCCTGACTTGGGAGTTGACGTGGTCGGCTGGACACATGAGACACGGGGTCTGTGTGCAGCAGGCGGTCTGCCCTGGACATCATGGCTCAGCACACTGACAGCTGCTGCACCCTCGTTGAGTTTATGTATACATGTGTGCGGTTGTTTGTGTGTTTTAGGTCAGTTGAGTTGTCTCTCGAGAGAATAGCATCTGCAGAGAAATATTGGGTCACAACCTAATGTGTTTTTTTTTTTTTAGAAAGTCCAAATTATTCTTCTGGGTTATTTCATGGCACTGTTTGATAGTTATGTAATGGTTACTGGGCCTTAGCAACACATCCAGAATGTTGTAACAATTAAATCATCTTCATTGGCTGAATGATCAGCAAGGGAGACATTTAGCTTCCTGTGTTTGTTATTTGTGTGTGTACTAAATGATCTGGCAATGGACTCCGATGCATTTGGCAGTTAATGATGGCTTTAGCCAATCCCATTCAGTGGAAGTTAATGCCCATAGTGCTGCTGTATGTCTATTTGATTTGTGCATTGACCTGCAACAAGTCTGTTAAGTGGCTGATACTCCCTGTATGCGTGTGCATGTGTGTGCGCACGTTGACTTTGAAGCACATTTTGTCATGACAATAATCTAAGCCAATTAACTTTGCATCAGTCCTCTATTATGGCTTTGATATAAACTAGTGCGTGACTAGAATGCCCTGCCATAAAATGACAATTTACTTCTCTAAAGAAATTACGTGTTTAACCTCATTAACCTAACGTGCATGTACTAAAACAGAAGACTAACCCCTAACCCCCTTGTGCCACACACACATAAAACACATGCACAAACACAAATTGGAAACATCATCACAAGTTGAGAGTTCGAGGTGAATGTGGCCCCTGCAAATGAGCAGCCGGCGATGAGTTAACAACATCAGGAGCTCATCAAGCCATTGTCGTGACTCGTCAGCGTCTCAGCTGGCTTTTGTTTCACTCTCTGTTTCAGCATCAGCTGTCCTCTATGAGACGATTAACCTGGCAGGTGTGAGGTGAGTCTCGCCCACTGTTTTAGAGCTGTCGTCTCCGGTCTGCGGGGAGTACAGAGGGTCAGCACGGCCGGCTAATGGCCACGGTCACTAAGCTGGAAGCCGGCCTATTAGAAGAAGCCGCCATCATTAGGACCAACACACTTTGAAACAACCTGACCTACTGGTCCCTCGCTGTTTATTAGTAAAAGTTTGGCTTTCCGTTAAGCAATTATACTCACCATTCATGATGAACTGTGGCCTCTACCTCAACAAGAAACACATACTCTCATACATAGTAAATAATGTCAGGCTGTTGTGATGTCCTGAATAGGGAGCTGCCATATTAACAATATTTTCTTCACAGCAAATGTGTGGCAAATTGCAAAATGGAGGAAAAGGGGAAAAGTGTCAGCAAGTGATGTATGCCGTTCATTGGACACAGAACATTTAGTTTTCATTAAGAGTTAAACATGTACACGAAACATTAATGGGGTTCAGCGACAGCAGCAGTGGCATGCTTCACTATCTCATCATGATAAATTAGCAACTCAGCACACAGGGGCAAAAGAAAAATAGGAGAAGAAAGAGAGACATTAAAATGTGTAGGGGCGGGTAACTGACAAAAAATGTCTTTTATGCAAAGATTGGTGTTTATGACACAACGTGATATTATCCCTGACCTGTCCATCAGCAAGCTGCAAGGATGAACGAGGGCTTGGCGAGGGAGGAGGAGAAGAGAGAAAGGTCAGCACAAGTGTTGCTGTTCCATTATGAGAGATGTGGACTCCCATCCTCTTCTGCTTCACAGGGAGTGATGGAGAAGGTTGTTAATGCCTGGTCTGTCAGCCATATTGGATTCAGGGCAGTAAATTAATACACTCCTTTTTAAAGTGGTTTTATTTTGGGGTTTACTGGTCCCCACTGAGTGTCTGCAGTGTACAGAGGTTATTTCCCTCTTTCCACTCCGTTCTGTGTCCTCTCTCTATCTCACGCACAAAGCTAATATGTTTAGAGAGGGAGAAACTTTGTTCATTGAGGAAGGATGTGTGCGCCATAGGCACCAATGTGTCGTTTGGTGTTTGTGTTGAACATTGGTCAGCAAGCGTAAAAAGTTTGCGGTAAAATGCAGCATTTACCCTCTGAAGGACAGCTCCTGTATCTCTTTGGAGGACTAAAACTGCCGCTGCTGTATATAGGAAGGGATTTTGAGCTGTCAGTCATCTTTAACCTCTCTGCCTCTTGCCCTGTCTTGCTTAATGTGGACCGAGTTAAAGTCCTGGTTGAAGAGCCGTATAACACATTGTGAAGTGGCCTAGTCGCTGAGACAGGATTTATGGCCGCCGGTCCATCAGCTGTGATGTTAAAGGGCTGTGATTAAATGCTGAAGTAAAGACCTGGACTGCGCTCCTCCCCTCTGAACCAGCCAAGATCATACAAGGCCATTTCTCCTCCATACAGTTCTGTCTCTCTTTTTCACCCGTCTGTCCTTCTGTCTCTTCTGCCTCTTTTCTTATATAATGAGGCAGAAGAATCTTGGCTGGTTTAGGGGGGAGGAGCGGAGTGCAGGTCTTTACTTCAGCATTTAATCACAGTCTTTTAACATCACAGTCGTCATTCACCAAGGATACTGAATCCCTGCATTACACCTTGGTGTCTGCTGCATTCATGAAAACTTGAAAGCCTTTTTTTTTTTTTCTTTTTTTTTTAATGTTGACATCCCTTTTATAAAGATTATTTTTGGGGGCATTTTTAGGCCTTTTATTTTTACAGGACAGATGAAGACAAGAAAGGGGAGAGAGAGGGGGAATGACACTGAATGAGTCAAACCTGCGTCCGCTGCGTCAAGGAGTAAACCTTCATATACTGTGTGCGCCCGCTCTACCAACTGAGCTATCCTGGCCACTTGGCATAACTTTATAATTTTTTTTTTTTTTTTATTCCCTGAAGGTTCCGAGCATGCAACAGCAACACTTCCTGCCGCCTTCTCAGACCTGTTACCTCACTTCCTGGTGGAGCCAGAGGACGAGTTCATCGTGAAAAACAAGCCGGTGACGCTGACCTGCCGCTCCACCCCGGCCACGCAGATCTACTTCAAGTGCAACGGAGAGTGGGTTCACCAGGACGACCACTTGATTGAGCGCACCGTTGACCCAGCCACAGGTACATGCAAAGCATATGGTGTAGACATGAGCAGTGTTCTCACCCGGTTTTGGATGGGTTGTTCTTTGTGCTAAATGTGCGACTCCATAGATACATTGTGTCTGCGTGCTGAAACTAAGGTTTGCGATTTGCCAGTGATTACTGTGCTCCGTCAGGCTCTTGGGTCATCATCCAGCCTATTTAGCCTGCCAGTCTTATTATAGGCACATTGCTTTCAGTCTCAAAAATCTTCTCGATCACCTTGGAGACCTGTTTTTTTTTTTCTCACTGTTGTGCTGCCGTCCTCTGCCATCAGTGTCATAAACATGTATGACACTGATGGGGTGTGATTCATCAGCAATCTGCAAATTCAAACCACCCTTTCACAGCCTGACAACTGATTGGGAGCGGGAACACACACACACACACACACACACACACAGGCAAATGCATTGCATGATTTGTTGCCAAACACAATAAACGCATGCATAAAAATATAACAGACACAATAACTGTGAGCTACACAAAAGAACAGACGTGCAGCCATCATTGCTGCACACATACACACAGAAGACAAAGGGAAGGTGTTTTAAAGCAGTAAATCTGAAGGGAACTTTAAGCAGAGATGTATCAATTCATATGCACACTTCACCTCTTTGTTTTTGGATAAAGAGCTCATTGTGCTAACATTTTATCCCTGTGGTCTTTGGAGTTTGGAAGAAAAATGCAGCAGCTCCAAATTGTTCATTGTAAAATGTCAAGGGGGGTGGGGGGATTACGTTTAAGTGTCGATTTAGCCTAGACACTTGTAGGGGAGGATTTCTGATCTAGTTTACAGATAAGCACAAAAATTCTCTCATACTGAGACTTTGATTGGTGTACGTGCTCACTCCTGCACCTGCTCTTTTTTTATTATAAACAAAACCTACGATTTTTAAAATTCTCTGCTCCGTGAGTGACTTTGATTTGCAGGGTGATACAAACTTCAGTTCTCTGCGGTACGGTAGCGGTTTCCTTGTACAACAGAAGACGGAAGACCTTAAAATGTGTCTGTATTTCCATTTGTTGATATGTTTTACTGTTTGTATACGGCTAAGTCTTGGATGCAAGACTTATTTTGGAATCCGGCTCTGGTTGATAATGGCCATAAAAGTTTATAACGCGTTAATTGTAGTTCACAAAAGGGATCGTTTGTAGATTTGGATCATTAAGAATAAATTGTCAACGCTTAACCATTTTGAACAATTAGCAACGCTCTCTTCACACAATTGTTGAGAGTGATAGAAATCTGTGTTGCCAATATCAACAATCCTTTAAGAAAGAAAAGGGTTTTAAATTGGGAAATGTTTAAATAACTGGTCATAGTCTAATAGTCACAAGTAAATTTAAAGCCTTGGAAAGCTCTGACATATAGGAAAAGTAAATAATAATTGTAATACCTTTGCTTTAGAAACACCTTCCCTTCCTTTTTACATGCACTTACACTAAGTAACCAGGTTACAGTCTTGCTTCCTCCAGTAAGGGGATTTCTTAAACATAAAAGTGTAACCTGGTTTCAGTAAGCAGGGGATAGGATTTGGGAAATCATTTTTTTTTTTTTTCCAGGTAGATTTGTCCTGGAGACTGCCAACTTATCTGACGTGAATACCTGTAACCAGGTTTCTAATCGGCTTTTTACACTTAAACATGTGCAGGATGCATTCTCATATTTAAAATGATTTCATCCAAAGTCTGAAGTAACCTCTGAATAAGTCCATTTTTTTTTTACTGCTCAACATTTTATAAATGCTGAAATATTCACACTGAGGGAAAGTTCCTCTTTCCCTGTCCTTTCACAAAGAAAAATGCCCCAAAAAAGATGTGTTTTGTCAGTAGCATAAACTGCAGAGTTTAAGGGAACATCACATTACCAATGCAACATTTAATGATGATGGACCATTTGCCATGTGGTTATGAGCCAATATAGTCAGCTTTTATTTGTCTATGAAACAAATCTGTCATGCCGGGTGCCACGGGCCCCTGCAGCAGCGAGAGGTTCCGTCTTTAGAAACCCTGTGAAGTTCCAAGGCCTCCTCGCAGCTTTCCACATCATTCTGTGGTGCCGCTGCGTATGATGATGGATGTGTCAAATGTAGGGCTGTGCAGTTATCAAGGACACGTGGTTGTCCAGAGGTATGGCTGCTCCAAGGTACCCACATCGATCTCTCAAACACTTGTGCTGTTTAATGTCAGCACTACCCTGAGGAGGGTGTGTGTGTGTGTGTGTCTGTGTGTGTGTGTGTGTGTGTGTGTGTGTGTCTGTGTGGGGGG
>NC_048416.1:11944932-11947592 GCF_013103735.1 Etheostoma cragini | reverse complement strand
GGGGGGCGGCAAGGCTGTCCTCTCACCCTGGTCGTCACAGTCACACTGAACTCTAAAATCGTACCTGTTGCCAAGCAACCACGACTTCTGACTTCACACCAGAAGCTGCCCGATGTCAACATCATGCCTTAAAGAATGAGGAGTTTGGAGACATATCCATGTTGACAAGAATTGATTGACAATTTATACCCAGAGTAACAGTGAAAAATCACCTTCTCAAAATAGCCTAAAAGAACTTTGAGAAATTTCCTACCTGACTGAGTCGTCTCTCCTCCTTCTCTGCACTGAGCAGGACCCATGTCTTACCACTACTAACAATGACAGTAAATACTATACACTGTGACCAGCCTCAATTTCATTGGCTGACCGGTTCAAACTGATTTGAGATGCATCAAGGATCCTCATTCCTTGTAAATTAAGTCTAGCTGTCAAGAGGTAATGCTTTTAACTCCAACAGTAATAATGGAAGTAGCATGTAGGCACGCCGGAGTCAAGAGTCACATTTGCCTCGCCGTTCTCAGTTCATAATCATATATTTTTGTGGCACTCTTTGATAAATGACTGGTCCATCCACCATTGAAGCATGCATACAGTTTGATTAGGGATAAAGAGTCATATCAAAATAGCATTAATATTTTATTGGTTTATAATAAGAAATTTTACAGAAATGTACACATTGGGCAATTGGTTTTCCACTGCATGTGTGAGACTTTATTCTTTTCATAAACAAGCGTTCCATAAAGATAACATCATCTAACCATGTTAAATAAGGGGGTTAGCATTAAAATTAAAATTAAAAATCTAATTTTAAAGAGTGTCCTGGCGATGATCGGCTGCATCACCATTACCACACGAGACAAAATATACCTCAAAATCAGAATTAATCAGTATGAGATTTTGAGATGATGAATAATTTTTTCAAAAATAACCGTGTTTTATAAAAGAAAATTAAATCAATCCGAAAAAAATGTTTAAAAGCCATAAAAATAACTAAGACCGATGCAAAACAATAGCGGAGACTCCAAAGCAGCCGCGGCCAGAAGAGAGAGCACCCAGTTCCTGCAGCAGTGAATTGAATTCCCACAGGTAGACCACATTTTAGCAGTTAGATCCACAGTAACTGCAGCAGGTTTGAGGCCGATGGTGCAGCGTGGAGAAAGGCTCTTACCCATTTCAAGATGCTTACAGTATGAAAAATAAAGATGAGTCACAGGATAAGGTTGCATTTATCTGGGGCGGCTGTGGCTCAGTGGTAGAGAGGTTGCCTGCCAATCGGAAGGTTGGTGGTTTGATCCCCGCCCCTGCAGTCATTGTCGAAGTGTCCTTGGGCAAGATACTGAACCCCGAGTTGCCCCCGGTGCTGCGCATCGGAGTGTGAATGTGTGTGAATGTTTATCTGATGAGCAGGTGGCACCTTGTACGGCAGCGCCAGCCACAGTGTATGAATGTGTGTGAATGTTTCCTGTAGATGTAAAAGCGCTTTGAGCAGTTGCTAAGACTGGAAAAGCGCTATATAAATACAGCACATTTACATTTACATTTAGCCCAGATTAAAACCATTAGCGTTCCTGCTCCACATTTATTCATCAGAATAACAATTTACATTTCTACATATAGAGTTGAGCAGTGCGGCGATGAACGGTAAATTGTCTACCAAATAGTTTATAAAAAAGGTAGCTCTCCCTTTAACACGTGTGTATCACCCTTGTTTAATTCCACTAAGTAGGACTCCTTCATGGCAATATTGGACTATTTTTTAATGTTATTTTTGCGTCATTGTGACAGAACTTGAATTGTTTATTGTATGTAATTTACTGGATTAGTTTTTCATAAAACATTACTATATGACAACATACCATTTATCAATACCACTATATGACAATTTACCTTAATACTTTGATAGACCGTTCCATCCATATTTCCCACTCCTAGCTACAGAGTCATATGGAGATGGTCCCTTTATGAAGTGTAAATAGAGCAATGGGATTTTTTTCCTTCTCATAATCTTTTAAGTAAAGATTTTTATCACCTGAATGATTATAAAAAGGTGTTACATCTGATGGATTCCTGTGTAAGAAACATGAAAAGCAACGAGAAACAGATTTTGAGAGTTGAAAGTCGAGACCAGCCTTTCTGATTGCACGCCTGATCATCGGTGCACTTGAAGCAACCTTTCGTCTGCTGCTGTGATGCGCGCTGATAACGCCGAGGGATTCCCGCAGTCCTAATGACTTCTGTGCATGTTTTCATCAATAAAGGAAAACAAATTGATCAAAGGGAGCGGAAGCCGTGATCGATAGTCCCTTTACCTTCTTCTAAGTCATTTCAGAAAGGTGGCTGTTTCAGAGATGAACTGGCCTGGCCCAGCACAGGGGAGGCAATATTCAGCAAGCACCATCCATTTTCACTCCCGCCAGACTCGGGTAAACGTCAAAGTAACTGGAAGGGTTTGAATTAATAACTGACCCAGGTCTGAAGTGCAGACATGTTTCTGTCAGACTGTATCAAACCTCAGAAGGTAGAAAACAGGACGCGTGGATTACCATCTACAGCAGACGTGACCTTTGGCCTCATCAGACAGGTTTTATTGAAACCGATTCAGTGCACGAAAGACACAGGAGCTCAATGTCTGTACTTCATACAGTTAGTGTTACTCACAC
>NC_048416.1:11938472-11944922 GCF_013103735.1 Etheostoma cragini | reverse complement strand
CCCCCGACACACACACACATGCACACACACACACCAACTAGTATCCCTACACACAGGGCTTACAACCAGCTCGCACTCAGAAGCTACTTTGAACATGGAAGAAGGAAAGAGATGTCACAATTTGTCCTTCCTCTCCTGCTATCAATGTCCAATATCGATCCATGCTCGAGTCTATCGGTTCTCATTACCTGTCCTCAGTAACTTATCTCAATTGTTATGGCTGTGACTGCTTCCAAAGCCCCCGGCCGACTCTGTGTCTTTCCCAGGTCATCCTTCATAGGACAGGGGGAACGGAGACGTCTGGCGAGTCCTAACAAAGACATATCCCCTCCGAACAAATCAATGCTGACAGTGTGTTTGCATAGATTAGGCGATTCTCCCACACTATGATTTCTCATCAGATGCATGATGAGGAGAAGGAAGATTGGCATTTGAGCGGAGGATTGTTGTATTGGCCAGACTGATTTGATTGTGTTTGCGTTTCATCTGCCAGCATTGATGGAAACGATTTTGATCCTCGCGTCGCATTGTCACCCCAGCAGCAAACCCTCTCAGGTGGAAAATACATGCATTTCCCATTCCTATTTCAATAAACCTCAGCAACTGCTTTATAAAGATGTGGAGAGATTATATTTTCTTTGTTGATTGAACCGGATGTCGACAAGGCTTCCACAATGAATGCAGAAGATGATGGAGAAAATAATCACACGCAACACATTTGCCTTGTACTTGTGGAAGTGATTTTTTTTTTTTTTTCAGTTTCCAGTGGATCATAATTGCAGTATTGATAAACTCTTTAATATTTCTTTTTTTTATCACTCCACATATCATTTTAAATCCCTATAAGGGAATATAACCCCTCCCTATAACCTCCAGCTTTATCAGCTTCTGTCCTCTGTCACTCCTTTGAAGTCTAAATACAGCACATGACGTAGTCCCTAAATCTTTTAAAACCATCTATCACTTTCTGAATATAACTAATAATGTGTTATGGCACCACAGGGCTAACCCCTGCGTCTACAAACCAGCCAGGATTCATTTGTATAACATAGTTTCTGATTGAAATGTGATGACATATTTAATTTCTGATCTAAAGGGGAGATAAGCTAGGCTTAGCTGAAATGATCTGTAACTTTGACTTTAATACCACAATACTTATCTATCTGTGGTATTATGGCAGCCAATCATCTGTCTGACTCCAACATCCATCCACTCCCCCCCCCCCCCCCCCCCCCCCCCCCCCCCCCCCCCCCCCCCCCCCCCCCCCCCCTCTGTCCCTGTATTACCCATTTTGTTCCTTCTCTTTCTCAGTCCTGGGTAGGTCGTGTACATGGATGGAGATAAACACCTTTTACAGAGACTTACAGAAGTTCCCTTTACCTGACTGGCATTTAGTAAAACATGAAAGCAATAAGCAGCTCAGTGTCACTCTGTTGTTGTCAAAACTGCGGTGACTCAGGACAGAGGCTTCCTAATAGGCCCCACAGCAGTGATTAAACATGATCTTTAATTGAATATGGAAGAATGCAATTCGATGCAATTTAAGCAAAACCTGATAGGCCTGAGAGCCGGGATCTAATGAAAAGATGGAAATAAGAGAATAAGGGTTGAAGAGGACAATATAGTCCTAAATGACCAAAATGGCCTTGTACCACCTGCAAAGCATCGATCAGTAGCCAAGGGGACTAATTGATAATGCATTATTAGCTGCTTCCCTGTAATGGAACTTGTATTTCATCCTGTCCTTGATTGCTGGACAGAGGGGGAAGGATTTGGCAATGAAGTACTAAAAAAAACAGATGGCAAGGCGAATTGTTCCCGTGACACATCTGCGAACGTGTTCTATTTGGCTTCTCTGTGTGTGTGTGTGTGTGTGTGTGTGTGTGTGTGTGTGTGTGTGTGTGTGTGTGTGTGTGTCTGTTAGCTTTGTGGGGCCAAAATGCTGGACCCCACAAGTTTAAAGGTCTGTTTAAGGGGTAAGACTGGGTTTAAGCATTAGAATAAGAGTTAGGGTTAAGGTTAGACATTTAGTTGTGATGGTCAGGGTAAGGGGCTAGGGAACGCATTATGTGAATGAAGGGTCCCCACAAAGATAGGGAAACAAAAGTGTGTGTGCGTGCGTGTGCGAGCGCAGGCCCTTCTCAAAGCAAAGGAACGCACCTCAGAGTGAGATGGGAGTCAACGTGGATTTAATTGAAGCCTCTGTTTGTCTGGCCTTGAGACAACTGCAACTGTGTTTGTAGCAGCGGGAGCAAAGTGAGGCAGGCAGAATAACAAAGAACCAGCTGGGCTGATTGATCTTGCCGACAGACTTATGCAAAGGGTCCATTTCCTTGTGTCTCAGACTCTGTGAAAGTTTTATTTTTATTTTCAAATTTGAAGTAGGTACGGTCTGTTAGTTTTTTTAAGTTGGTCGTGACATGCAAGAATAATGAATTTTAAAATTAACTGCAATTAGTGGAACAAAAGTGGGAAAAAAAAAGATAATTATCATTTGTCAAACAACGCTGGCGTTCCAATCTCCCACGCGCACAGCCTTTGTCCTTCCCAGCAAAACACATCTCGCGTCAGCCCCGCGCTTTGCTTTCTCTAAAGTCATTTTGTCAGTCTCACTAAAGCTGTGCCCTTGCTGGAAGTTGGAGTGCATTCAGCACTCTTAGTGTTTCTTTCTTTTACAACAGTCAAAGTCATTTATTTAACGTATTTGTTAAAGACAGACATGTTATCAATACAGTCCTTCAAGCCTGCATTAATAGTTTGAGTGTGCAGAGCATGGAATGTGATCATGTCAAATTCATCCTTTTCAAATAAAAAACATGGCAGCTTCTTTTCTGCTACACAGTGCACAGTATTTCAGTTTTGCCACGGGAATGATAACACTTTCTAAATGCATTAGCAACTACATTGCCAAAGGCACACAGTAGTCTGTGTACTTTTTGTGGAAAGCCTCCTGGTCCTCAGAGCTACATGGACATATTTGCTCGGCCGTCTAACCGTAGTTCTAAGCGTTCCCTGTCCTAGCCGAGACATCTGAATAAAATGTGGTCTGTATGGTGCAATGAATTGCAGCGCATGCATTACCCAGGCCACTTGTACTGCCCTTGTGCTCCGCAAATAGAAGCCAAAGTTGCATAAAGGTATGTGCTTGGATTCCACAATGTGCCGTTTTAACACGGTTGGATTCAGAATGGAGCAGAAAGAGCCGCCAACTTCCTCCATGCCTTGCTATTTTGATTATAAGCGATGAACGTTGATGTTTTTCTTATTTAAAATGTTTCACTGTAATATAGTTTTATCTTTCAGCTTACCTCCACATGCCTTGGAAATGAAAGATTGCTGACAGAGAGAGACAGGCTGGGAGTTTGTGGTGTCAATCAACACCTGCTGTTGCTCAAATTTGTTTAGAAATAGTGGAGCTGGAAGGTGTAGTGAGGGAGCTGACAGTTAAATAGTCCATGGAGATTTTTGATAGGCAGAGGAACTCAGTTGCTGACAGTTGAGGCTTTGTTTGTTTGGCCCCAAGGAGGCTTTCAGTATAGGTAATTTTACCCACTCCTCAAACAAACAGCAACTCGCCGTTCTCCTTTGCTAAACTCAAAACTGCAGGGTGTCCTGGGTATGGGATACTGATGGCATTGTGAAAAGACTATTTTATGCTGTGAAGGGAGAAGAATGGCTTCAATATTCTCATGAATTGTAAAGGAAAATATGACAAGGGGCATAGAAAATATTCCCTGGTAGCATCACAAATAACAGGTGGAAGGCTGCTTTTATAACCAAAAGCATCTAAACCTGTATAGTCTGTTTTCTACTTTCTACCCAGTCTCCAGTAAGCGTGCAGTGGATGGACTGTGTGTATGCAGCGTGCAGGTGGGTGACAGAGGGAAAAACAAACAGGCAAATGTGTCCTGCCTCAAAACCTGAGTCAGTATTCGGCATGTTCCTGCCCACATCTAACACTGCTGCAGTCTGCACCGTGCAGTCGCTGCGTTGACCACAAACACACAAAATAGAAAATGCAGAGGCGACGTGTTTGAGGAAAGCTTTTCTTCGGAGCGGCTGTTCAACGAGGCATGCCGACAACAAGCGCAGGGGTCCTGGTCTGGGAGCCATCAGGCAGCAATCTGGAGGATTTCATGCGATTCAACTTAATAATTCATTCATTCACATTGTTTTAGACCAAGAGTTTGTTTGTTTGTTTTTTTCTTTCTTCTGCCTTTCAAGAGATCTTAAAGCATCATATATTTAAAGGAGATTCAAAGGGCAGACATTTGCTTTCAATCACAAGACAATTCAAAACACATATTTGAAAAAATGAAGAAGTTGTGTTTGTGAAACCTGTATTTGCGTCAGTCGTTGCTACGGTGGCCGATAGGGGGCAAACGCACTGCAGTTTAACTAAACACAAGAAAACATCTCCATTAATTTGACAACACATGTGCAGCATTCTGTAAACACGCTGCAAATACACAAAACACAACCAAATAGACTAATGCGCTGCAAATAAAGAAACAATGCCAAATGAACAGCACACAGACCCCGAAAACCAATGCAATAGAACCACTCTGCATCTAGTGTGCACAACTGAAGGCAAGGTTATGTCAGAGGGAGGGGTTATTTTGTTTCCTAATTTTTTATTTAATTTTTAATAAGTGTTCTATTTTTCAGTAACAGATATAGGCTTTTAACTAGTGTTAGCTGGCAAGCTCAGTCAAGTCAGTCTAACACGGTAGCTAAACCTGTTGCTCTTTGTTAACACTGTAAAAGACTAGGGCCATTTGTAAAAATGAATATGCACCTTTACATGTTGCCTCTTTACTACACTTTTCTTATTTTTCTCTCTCTCCTTTTCTCTCTCTTTCTTTCTTTCTTTCTTTCTTTATTTTTCTCTCTGTGTGTGTGTGTGTGGGGGGGGGGGGCGATAATCTTAGAAGCCTGTGTGTAAACTGGATGCAGTTTCTATTGCATTTGTTTTTGGGGTTTGTGTGCTTTAAATTTTTGCATTGTTTCTGTATTTGTGTTTTTGTATTTGGTTGTGTGTATTTGGTTGTGTGTCTTTGCAGTGCGTCTGCTAAATGCTGTGCATGTGTAGTCTTATCAATTAATTGCATTTTTGTTGTGTAGTTTGTGTTAGGAATTTAATGGAGTCACTGCCAACTATGAATTGGTTACAGCTTCCAAAGTGTAATGATCTGCTGCTTTTCTTCGTCTTTTATGATAGTGTAATGTATATTGGTAGGTTTTGGTCGGACAGAGCAATGTGAATTTGTCAGCTTGGGCTGTCGGGCATATTTCATGGTGTTCTGACATTTTAGAGGCTAATTGATGAATCGCTCAATCAAGGAAATAACCGTAATGAAAAGTGGAACTCAGCTGCAGTTGTGATTTTTGCGAAGCTTATATCATGTGTCTTCATTATCATGATTTTTAAATCAGCATTGCTCCTTTCTAAACGGTGTATAATCTTTTTATGTATAAAAATCTATAATCCCAACATCTGGTACCTTTGGTCTTAAACCAAGCTCAGTGGTCCCCTTTGTACTTTCACTCCAGTTTGTCAATTGTCAGCGTCAGGTTATTTTTTCAAGTCCACAATTTTCTGTCTTGCATCTACTGCATTAATAATTAATGCAGTCACATTTGAACAAAGAAATTAATATTTAAAGGCTTAGTTCGTGTTTGGTCTGCAGCACTTCATCCCCTTGTGCGTCGCATTATAGTTAAATCTAGACTCGACAACATAGTTCACATTGGAACGCAAACCATACGGACTCAACACCATATGGCCACTGGGGCAAGTGGGGGATTTAAACAGATTAAGGCTTTGAACATTGTCCAGTTATTACTTAAATATCTAGTCATTCTTTCATCTCTTACACCACAGGATAGGCTAAATGCGGTAAAAAAGCATTCTCTTTGATAATCTGTTTTCTTCTCCTCTTCTGCTGGATTCTCAGGGGGCGAAAAAACATATTGTGAAACATTTTTATTATAAAATACTGCTTTATTTTGACCATTATGTGAGGCTTCTTAGAACTCAATTAGTACCCATGGGATGGTACTCAGGTACACATGCTTGTGTGTCATGGTGTGAGGCTGGTAGGTAAGACCTGAGGGCATTGTTTTATCCTACACATCTTTAAGAAAGATTGATTCTGAGATACACAACAGTTTTGTAACTAGATCACAGCCCAATGTTGACACATGATGCCTAAAATCTGTTATTTTTAGAGACTCACCGATTGACCGGAGTTGATCGATTTTATGCCGGTCAAAATTCACTTGGGTGCACCTTGATTTACATCGCGCACCATCATGCAACTCTCAAGGGTTCTGCTTGATGCATGTAGCAGCGGTGCACTGCCACTAAATCAGCTGTTAGGAAATGTCATAAGGTCGTAATTATAGTCTACTCCACTGATCTCAGGCGAACAGTCAGCCGCTCTCTCA
>NC_048416.1:11931297-11938372 GCF_013103735.1 Etheostoma cragini | reverse complement strand
GTGTGTGTGTGTGTGTGTGTGTGTGTGTGTGTGTGTGTGTGTGTGTGTGTGTGTGTGTGTGTGTGTGTGTGGTTTGAGAAATATCTTTATGCTGTAAGGCTATATTTATTTGATTTTTATTGGTTATTCATATAGTTTATTGCTATGACCTGTTTTCCCTGTTTTCAGACATAAGCCGACAGAAGTTTAGTTTGCTATATATATATATATATATATATATATATATTAATTTTTTTTTTGCGCTTTAGATACCAGGAGTAATTTATATAGTTCTATGTTATAGTGATCGATTATCTATCAAATTAAAATTTTTCTTTTAAATAAAAAATAAATATTTGTGTGTGCTTTAAATTGGTAAAAAAAAAATGTTTTAATTGGAATCGGCTAAAACCCGTGTTGGCTGGTCAGACTCGATGATAAATCGGAATCGGCCTATAAATTGTAATCGGTGCATCTCTATTTATTTTTATGCCATAAGATTACAAATTGTGCACATATCATGATTTTTTTTAAGGTTTAGCAGTCTGGCTTTGACTTCCTTATTTACATCTGTTATAGATATTTTTCTACATTACTTGTAAGGCAGAAAGGCTGCACAGTGGTTAAGTGCCAAACTATGTGGGTTTTTAGCTAAAGCAAGAAGTGTAACTAAAAGGAGGCCTACTTGCTATATTCTCATTCTCGAGAAATCTTAAAAAAACAAAACATCAGATGATTTCTACCTGACAGAAGGTGTTTTAGAATGACACCAAAAATAAACACATGATGAACAGGCCATTGGTTAAATCAGTTACAAATAGAAAGATATAATTTGAGAGCTAATCGGTGTGACTCAAAACATTCATATATATATATATGCACACACACACACAGACATTATGTATAATTCAGTGGAAGTTCCAACATGCATCTACAAATAATGCATGTTATCATAAAAACAAATGTGAATTTCAGTACTTCAGAAATGTAGAAAAACAAATTGTTGCGTTTTGGAGAAATACTTTCGTAGCCTATGTGTTCCCCCCGGGCTGTTTACTGAATGCTGTTTGTTGTTGTGCTGAATATTTACATGCGCCCACACACCTTTTATTGGATTACCAAAAACCTCTGCCTTCTAACTCAAAGACAGCACTGCCGGCCAAAGGCCCAAGAGGGACAAAGCGATCGTGAGGAGGGTGGGGAAAACCCTAATGCAATTTGGATGGCACGGAGCACTCTGCAACCAGATGGGAGCCAGGCTGACTTACCTAAAGCAGTTTTCCTTATTTACTTCGGCGCCCAAGGCCATGTCAGACAAGGGGGAGAGAAACATGTTAGCCTGAGCAAATTATCAGGGCTTTCATGTGGGTAACATTCTATCAGATCCTCCCACTCTGCAGAATGTAATGGAAGCAGAAGCAAAGTGCTCAAGGCCATCACCTCCGACGTGTTCTCATGCGAGGTAGGACAAGGTGTGTGTGGGAGATAAAGGAGCAGCTCCCAGTCACTCCCAGCCTGAAGACTGTGGCATGTAGAAGTTCTGCTCTTGCCAATCATCAGGGTCAGGATATTGGATGGAGAGTAATTACAACGAGGGCACTTTGGTAAGGGCATTGTGTTAAATCACAGCAATGCAACCGCGTGTGTGCGTGTGTGTGTGTGTGTCGGTGTGTGTCGGTGTGTGTGCGTGCGCACTGTTAAGAAAAGGTTAAGTAAACTATGGAAGGACAGTGTAAATCTAAAAATCTATTGCTTTGAATTAATGTCCATTTGATGTAATCGGTTGTGGCTTTTCTGTGGTGGCGTGCGACCCAATATCAATGTCAAACAAACAAATGAAAAGCTGATTCTAACGTCTTTTGAGCGATGTCTGCGCTCGGTGACACGTAAAAGTTCTGAAGTTGTGTGCATCAATTCATTATCACGTTCTAAACCTGTGAACACCTGTGCATCTGGGAACATTTATGTACACTGCATTGTTGTGATATCCTGTGTGGTGTTGTGTCAATGATAAATATGGCAGTGACATTTCTTCCAGATCTCACTCTCAATGGGGCTTGCAACGTGTGTACGTCATTACTGCTGAGATCCAAAACATTTTCCTAATCATCTGAGGTTTAAACGAATAGATTGGTAACCCTCAACTAGTCGTCTCTTGTTAGTAGAGCACATTTTGAGTTGCAATATCTTGTTTAAAAGGTAGTTGTTCTGACCTTAAATGAATGAGCCATCTCTATGCATGAGGTGTGCTAAGCATGATTTATGGTTATGCATGGATTTATGGTTAAGCTTTTTCCATAGCCATGTAAGTGACCTGAAGTTTGTACTTGTGTGATGGTGTGTGCATTGATCTAATAGCAGAGCCAGCGTGTGCGTGTGTGTGGGGAGTGTGTGGTAGAGCAAGTGAGAGAGACAGTGATTAGCTCAGGAGCGATTATCGACTCTAGATGCGTTGTGGAGAAACTCACCCGTGCTTTCTGACCACGGTCAGATTTTTCAAGAGATGCACATCTGGCCAAGGGTCTGTACCAACGCACATAGGTACCCAGTAGATTTGCTGCTGAAGCATAAATCATACTTAAGGCTCCCAAAAACATTACCAGGATACACCAAACTCTTTCAGGTGGCCTCTCCCCAGGAAGTTAATTGCAAAAAAAATCTGTCTCTCAATGTCCTGTTTATGGTCGAGGTTTTAACCAGTTTTCATATTTTTTTTGATTATGTTTAATTTCAGACTGTAAGAAAAGTGTGATGACTTTTAAAAACATTTTTACCATAACAGTTGTGGACTTCACTTCAACCCATGGGGGGCAGTGTAACTTCTGCCCAAAGTATGGATCCAGATTGAAGTGTGAATACGGTTTAGCAATGTTTTATTGAAAACTACAAGAAGAGAATCTCTTACAAATAGTAATTTTTTCATTTAAGGTATTCTTTAAAAAAAAATGCTCCATGGAAAGGTAGGGCGTGGGAGAGACAGAGAGAGAGAGAGAGAGAGAGAGAGAGAGAGAGAGAGATTAATAGGGCTTTTAATTATTACATGTTCTGGGTGTGACCAGTAAAGGGTTAAAGGGACCTGCACTTCCAGTCACTTCGTAAACTTAGCAAAATTTCAAAACAGGCCTGTTAGTCCATGACTTTCATTAGTGTTTCTTCAGTCCTGCACCATTTCCTCTCCTCACCCTGCTGTTGAGGCTCCACCTGAGTTTCCTTGGAGTGGCATTGGGCTGAACCTAGCCGGATTGATTGGAGCACTACCTGCTCGCCTGTTTGTCAGCCATGAATAATCTGTAACGACATTCAGAGCATCAGCAGGGGCCTTGCAGCGTGCATTCATTGTGCAAAATGGATAGCTCAATCAAAAGAAGCTCTTGAAAAGCTGGTCATAACCGGAGGCAGAGCCTTGACCCAGAACACTGTCCCACTGACTTGAGTAGCAACCTCACCAACATTTCTGAATGGGAGGCTACTGTATTCTCAGTCAACTCGTGACATTTTGCCCCCCCCACCCCCATCCCTTCCCCCTCCCTCTCCCATCTCTCTTGCTGTTTAATAGAACCATGCCTCACTCAGAAGGCCACGTTATCCTTGTTAGGAGACAAATGCTCATGGCGCCACCTGCCATTCTCAGCTCTGTACGTCGGGTAGCATTGGCCACTCATCACCGCACTGCTTAACATGGTAATGAAAGTCTGAAGACTTGATGATAAACCAGTTATGCCCTTGGCTCTGTGACCTGGGATTGACTTTTGATTATTTGCACATGGAAATACTGTACAGGTTGTCATGTACCTGTATTTTTAGACTTGGGTTTCACTTTTTACCTCCATGTAGTTTTTGACAGCCTGGTTTGGTGTCAGGATTTATAATGTATAAAAGGTGAAGGAATTGGTCTGAGGAAGAGTGCATTGTGGGTTCTTTGAAAAGAAGCTCTGGACACTCATGGTGCTCCTGATGACACTGATGCCATCCAAAGACGACCAGCTGGAGGAAATGAAACACTTAGAGCATGCTTTTGACTGGTTGCCGGGATGTGCAGACAGTGAATTCTTAAAAGTATTCATCTGTGATGTCTCTCCTCAACTATTGTGAACTCTCTCCCCAGAAATGGTGCATTCTCCTGATGTAGAGTCACCCAACCCTAATCCCCCTATATCCACTGATGAATCCACAGTCACACACAT
This sequence comes from Etheostoma cragini, assembly GCF_013103735.1. Taxonomy (NCBI): domain Eukaryota; kingdom Metazoa; phylum Chordata; class Actinopteri; order Perciformes; family Percidae; genus Etheostoma; species Etheostoma cragini. Next base: position 11,934,209 of record NC_048416.1, on the reverse strand, counting down.
AGTAGGGATGCCGCCTAATTGAATTTCCTTGGTCACAATGAATACACACTCAAGACCTGCAAGTTCCAGTCCTTGCCTTTGATAAGCAAATGACCCCTATGGAATTGAGGTCACAGCCTGCGAAAACAAGAGTGAGGGAGAGAAAAATAAAGTCCCGCACTCAGACAAGCCCAATATCGACTCACCCGAGATTGAGTCCAGTGATGTTTACCCTGTGTGTGTTGAACCCCTGTTGGTTCAGGTTGAAATTCATCCTACGCACACACACACACACACACACACACACACAAACACACAGACAGTAAGTGCTACTTTTCTTTATTTTGCATTTGAATGGGGTGCATGTGTAAATAATCATGTGTCTCTGTGTGTCAGTGGATCTAGCTTTTATTTTACTTTGTTGCCTGAAGACATGCAACAAGCTCCACCCTACAATATTAGGGTCAGTTAATTCATGAACTCAGCCAGTCTGCATCTCCTTTTTTTTTTTTTTTTTTTTTCTTTTGTTTCATTTGTTAAAAGTCAAGTCTTGAGGCAGAACAGTGTGTTTGCTTTGGTGTCTCTCAGAGTGCACAGCCTGCATGCTTTTATGGATAATTCTTTTAGATAAAGCTCAGAATTGATTAACAGAACTGTGTATGTTCATGCGACCTGAATCACAGGACATCATTTTCAAATTAGGAATGGGGGGCACAATATTCACCCACAATTGTATCAGTCAGTCAATCAGTTTGATTTACTCACTGCAATCTCTGTAAAAGTTGTCTACTGATAGTCCAGTCTTTAATTTTTACTGTGCACGCACAACACTTAAACTTTACAAGGAGCATTGAGTATTTTGTAGTTTTTTTTCGCAGGCAACACACAGTTATCTAATTCCTGGAGGTTGTTGGGACTGTATGCCAGGCACTCCCAAAGAGACTGAAGCTTCCCTGCATGTTCTTCTGGGAAAAGAAAATTATTTAATCTGTGTTTATTTACAGGTAATATTCTCCAAAAAAGACACTAGATTGCCCATCAATCAGTGGCCGGAGGTCACTGTTCTTCATTTTTAATTTTATTTGATTAATACATGCTTTGAGTATGCGTTTATGTTACCTAGGTTTTAGAGTTCTACATGTGTAACCATCACTGATACTCTGGTGGGGATTGATGGCTTCTGGGTAGTAAGGATGTTTTGTAATTTCTATAAAGTAATGTGGGAATTTCTACGCAATTTGTCTCAAGACTATACCAAAGATAGAATTCTGCTATCTTTTAGGAGGGAACATTTGGGTTGGCTTAAGCCTACCTACATTACACGCCACCCTTGGAAATACTACATTATTTATTTTAACATATCAGCTCTGTCAAGAAAAAGAATACTCCATTAATCAAAACCTGAAGAGAACCAAAAGGACCTAGCGAGCTGGCCAGAAGGAAACTTATCTTGGGCAACATGTTGCCATGGGGAACAATACAAGGAGCGGTTTGTGGCCTTGTTCCACAGAGGACTAAGAGTGCAAAGTAAGTACATTAATAATGCAGCAGGTTAGATAGCATAACTGTTTACATTGCATAAAAGTAAGACTTTACCATGTTTATTTTTTAATTATATATATATATACAGTGTGTGTGTGTATATATATATATATATATATATATATATATATATATATATATATATATATATATATATATATATATATATATATATACAGTGAGGAAAATAAGTATTTGAACACCCAGCTACTTTGGAAGTTCTCTCACTCAGAAATCATGGAGGGGTCTGAAATTGTCATCGTAGGTGCATGTCCACTGTGAGAGACATAATCTAAAAAATAAAATCCAGAAATCACAATGTATGATTTTTTTAATTATTTACTTGTATGATACAGCTCCAAATAAGTATTTAAACACCTGAGGAAATCAATGTTAATATTTGGTACAGTAGCCTTTGTTCGCAATTACATAGGTCAAACGTTTCCTGTAGTTTTTCACCAGGTTTGCACACACTGCAGAAGGGGTTTTGGTTCACTCCTCCACACAGATCTTCTCTAGATCAGTCAGGTTTCTGGGCTGTTGCGAAGAAACACGGAGTTTGAGCTCCCTCCAAAGATTCTCTATTGGGTTAAGGTCTGGAGACTGGCTAGGCCATGCCAGAACCTTGATATGCTTCTTCCAGAGCCACTCCTTGGTTATCTTGGCTGTGTGCTTTGGGTCATTGTCATGTTGGAAGACCCAGCCTTGACCCATTGTTGGCGCACATTTGTTTGTTTGTTTGGTCGGAAATTGACTTGTGGCATCCGGGTAAATGCGTGTCTTGGTAATAAGAAATGTCAATGAGTTTCTTGTCCACGAGTTTCTAACTTACATTGGATATGACAATCCGTTTATGTTAAAGTAAAAACAAAAGTAATCAAACATAATAACTGGTCTTCTTTTAATCCTTATCCTTCACTTAAACCATGCTCAACCACACTTAACCACAGTTAACCACGTCAAAAAACTGTGACCTTGCTGTGCGCAACACAGCTGACCCAATTAGGCCACATTTAAATAAACTTGTACCTCTCCAGCATCACATGCTGGTCAACCAATGAAATGGCTCCAACACAACCGGCCCCTAATTGTATATGGCGATACAAGACATAACAATTAAACACAAACACACATATTTGTATATGGAGTCATGTAAAACTTAAACGGCAAGCTGTAGGCCACCTTAAACCAATTCTTCTTTTTTGCGGTCTGCATAACATATTAACTTGTTATATAGACAATTCATTTTCTATTAACAGGCACAACTTTGTCAATGGTCTCTCAATTACATTTGTTTTCGTCTGGATACTAATAGATCTGACCATGCCGGACCTGTCAGGGAATGTTTTGAAACATGGAGATGTGCTGATCTTTTGACAGAATGATTGGAT